>NC_134271.1:6456641-6756641 GCF_031893055.1 Leptodactylus fuscus | reverse complement strand
TCCCAGCTAGTGACACCAATAGTGTTGTGTCTCCATATACCCTATAGTCTTACCGCGCCAGTTATGGAAGAGTTGGAGTCTGAGGATGGGCAGTGGAGAAAGAGAGACGTACCGATTCCACAGCCCGTGTATATCAGGAGTATTTGATCAATGGAGGTCTAATAACTGGACTCCGCACCGATAAGCTGCTCCGACAACCTCTGGATTAGTCATAAAACACAACTATAGAGTGGATGGGGCAGCGGCTCTGCGCCTATTACTCGAATCGGAGAGGAGTTCCGTTTTCTAGCATAAATGATGCCAAATATCCACAGAACCCAGAGGATGCATCATATTACTGATGAGAAACACATCTATTTTCCCCACGCACTTAGAATTTTTAGCAAATGAATTCAAAAAGTTGCAAATCCTAATTTTATGACTTGTTTTTGTTTAGCACGGGGCTTGATAACTTCCCCCAATACATACAAGCTTACCCATGTCAATCAATTTGTATCAAGCACAATAAAATAATATTTCAAATATTTTATTTGTCCGGAAAAGGCAAAAAGTTGAAGCCTCGGAGAAGGGGGAAAAAAAAAAGAACAAAAACCAAATTTTCTCCTTGATTGATCACCTTAAGAAAGCTGTGATCTTAAACAGAATCTTTCCGACGTTGCCCATTCTCTTTCCATATGCTCCCTTGTCATTTGTGAAATCTGCATGTTTCTAATTTCGACAATTCTTCGGCACCCTAGTTTTTTTTTTACACTTGTGTACAGTATAAATGAAGCACCGACACAATACGGTAAGAAAAACAAGGAATACAAACTATGCTGAAGACAATTATCAACACAGAGCGGAATATTCTACCACTTATTTCACAAACAATTAATTTTCTGTGAAAGCAAACACATATGCTTTTCTGGCAGGCGGCGAGAGAAAACAAAATATGGTCGGGTGTCATGGAGGCAGAAGCCAAAGACGAAAGCAGAATGCGGTGGAGAGAGGAGCCGGCTTCCACTTCACATGGTTCTTTGTGATGAGACGACAAAAAATGAGCTGGAAGTGAGTAGAGAAGCAAATGAAGAGAGCAAAGAGCATCACTTGAGCTAAATTGGTGAAGAGTAGACGAGCCTCGAAGAACACTTCACATAGCTAAGCAGCCGGGAGGATAACAACATTCGAGTCAAGGAGGAAAACACCCGTCTTCTCTTAGCTTGTCCAAGCATGCTTCAATTAATCTTCAAGGATTTACAAGCACTTGACATTGACACCTTTACACAATATCGTTGCGTGTACACCACAAGGCAGCCTTGCTTTACCTCCATGTCAAGTCTTAAATCGCATTACACACATGCCAAAATTTACCACAGCTCCTGGCTCATACGAGATGACGGAAATCTGTACGAGGGTTCAAGAAATCACAGGCAGATGATAAAGAGGTTAATGAAGTATTCCAAGAGGTCCACATAAGTGGCAGGCAGAGACACAAGGTTTCCAAAAAGTTACGGTTTTGTATCCTCCTACTATTCTTGGAATTCCAAATTTTCTCGTTTTTGGATCACTGAGCTCCGACTTCTGGAGTTCCTGGTTCAACGGATAGAATATCCTCGCTACATAACGACTTTGCTAGTTACAAGGCTGGCATAGAAGAAACGGAGGGCAAATTGGCACCCTACGAACCTCACGCCCACCATAAAATATAGGGTTAATGGTTGCCAATTTTTATACTGGTTACCTACATAGATGGACAAGTCAAGTCAGAAAATATTGGATGAAATTTTATTGTGTTCTTCACTAATAAAAGTATAATATTGTGTTATACATAGTAGTTTAAAGTATACAGGGACCCGGGGCTTACCGGCAAGCCATGGCCCCTTTATACATTTCATTGGCAGGTTTGCCAAGAATTGGACCCCCACTGATCTCATATTTATGATCCATCTAACTCTACAGTGAAAATCAATTAGTAGTGCTCCAAAAAGTTGCAGAAGATTTAAAAAACCCAAAAAGTTATAAGACTTGAAATATCTCAACACCTTCACATAGTTTCGAAAAAGAAAATACTCTGTTGATATGGCTGGAAAAATGTGATCTTTCTTAGAACCTCTCTCTCTCCGGGCTTAGATAGGAGGATCCCAAAAGGGAAATATCTATGTGCCAAAAATTAATTGGCTAACATTCCCAGATAATATTTTGACTTTTTTGGAGATATACTCTTAAATAAAAAGGAAAGTAGTTACAAGATCATGGAAAATAGAACAAACCAAGTGTCGACAGGAGAAGGACCAACCGACCGGATAGTTCAAGGACAGCGCTCACCCAATAATTAAGAACCTTCTTTATTGAACAATACTCAAAGGGAATGGCACAATGTGATTCGGACCCATGCAAATGTACTGGCCTGGGATGGCTTGATTGAGCGCAAACCTAGTGTTGAGTCACCTAAGCTTTGGTCTTGCGGTGAGACCTCCGAGTTGCTGCTCTTACTCAATCTGTCCCTTGGCCCTGATCAGAACTTTTGAGAAACAAAAACCATATCCAATGGTGGAATGGTGGGGCTAAAGAGTATAGACCACACCTAGACATATAGGAGGCTTCAAAACAAAGCCAGTTTTTCAGAATTGTTATAGATTCTTCCTCATTGGATCCTCTTCTCCATAAGCCCATTGATCCTATCTCTATAGTACAGTCTAAGGTCAACGTGAACAAGCAACCCATACTCGACTATAAGTCCTACTTGCTGCTAGAGTCCTTGTGGATCATGTAGAACTGAATATTGAAAATCTTCATGATAAAAAGTTGTAACTCAAAGAGATAAGGACAGAGTTCAAAGTTTATGGTTTCATTTTTCCGTAAATCTTCAGCTATATCTTTTTGGAAACACCCATGTGACTTCCAAATTCTTCTACAGCCAAGCAGTGTACTTACATCACTCTCTAACAATTATTTAGAAGCTTATAGAACACAAGCTATTACATTTTCGACTAAGCCCTTATTACAACGTCGCCCTAAACCAATGTTCATTTAATTCCGAAGGCCCTGAGGCATACAGTCTTGCCTTTTTGAAGATTATCCAACCCGTTATTCAAGGTATGTGAAATGTTCTCCTCTTGTTTTAATCAACAAATGTCCTTAGGGAACCTGTAGCTTGCCAAGAAGAGGTGTTAAAGAGAGTGCCTGCCCTGGGTCTCACATGGTGTCATTATCTCTGCCATCTACGGTGGCAGGATGATTATTAAGAGGCGAGTCCTGTTCTCATCGCACACGTCCTTACTCTGTCTCAAACATGGAGAACGTAGACTACTTTTACATTCTACTACTCCAAGCACTTCAAGTCTTACTTGGGAAGGAAGAAGCCAACTTACCTACAGGAAACTCTTCTGAGCACAAAACCTTGACCGGTTACATTCAGCTAGGTGGACTGCCATTTGGATATTCCCATATTTACCAAAATGGGTTTCCCTGGGATCATGCACAAAGCACATAAAGTGTCTCTTCTAGAGAAGACAGAAGGTCCCCATGTATCCAAACATTTTGAGATAGATGTTGATCCAGGGACTTTGTCCAATTGCCATATTTGGAGTTGAGAAGGATTTTCTTTCCTTTGACGTCAGCCTTGCGGTGTTGTTGGTCTTCTTCTAGATCAACCTGGTCGGTGATGATACATGATATCAAAACTATGTGACTAATACTGTGTAGGTCCCCTCTGTCACCTCCAAACCAGCTTTGACTCACAGTACCATAGTAGATACGCTTGGATAACGTCCACCAAGTCCAACCCATGAACCTGCCAAAATGATCCAGAAGAAGACAAAACATCCATAAGGCTTAAACCAATAGGCCCATCAGAGGAAAAAATAACTTTGCAACTCCAAATATGGAAAATTGGATTAAGTCCCCTGGTCAACATCCTATCCCCCAAAATAATTAGATCCCATATCCTTTCATATTCTTACTTTTAAGAAAGGAATAAAGACCCCTCTACAACTGGTTAACAGTTCTTTACAGCACTGCTGGGAAAAATTCTGTACGGCACCTGCACTCACCACACGGCTTTTACTTTAAGGTTGCTATGTCTACTATTCCATAGTTAGCTGTGTCTGTTCAGCCAGTAAGAGGTCTGAGATGCTGAGCCAGTCAGGGCTCTAGTTCCGCATCCAATCAAGGACTCAGGCAGGGGACTTTAACTGGATACCTTCCTTACTCAGGTGTCTGTGCTATTGCCTTTGTTTTCCAGGATCTGTGTTCTCAGAACTTACTTCTAGTACCTTTTCCTGCTCATTCCCAGGTTTACTGAATTTAGCTTACCTTTCGTGTTATTTCATCTCTTGGTGATTTGGCTTTAGCGTGGCCTCCTGGACTTGACCATGGTCTGGACTTCTAATATTTCTCTGCTTTTGTTTTGTACTTTCATGGTGTTTGGTATTATTCTCTTGGCCACAATAAGGTTTCTGCTCTTGTCCTTAGCCTGTTTTTTGGCACCTCATTCTGAGGTTACAAACTGGTCCCCACTATGAAGTCCATCCTGCCTTGTGCTGGGCTGTGGTGAACAGACTCTGTGACCCGGGTGGTGCCTGTGGTTGTGTTTGCTTTCTAGGCTCTGTGTTTTCAGAACTCACCCCTAGTATTTTTCCCTTTTTCTGCTTCTTTTTCTGGTTATTCCGTCTTTTGCTAATTTTGCTCTGTCTGACCTCCTGGACTTGACCATAATCTGGATTTCTGATATTTCTCTGCAATTTTTCTCCATTCTTTTACTATCCTGTTTTCTTTCTATTTGCTGGCCCTGTCAATTACCTGCTTTGTATTGGAAAAAATGCTTAAACAGCAATTGCATTACCTTCTTAGAGCGGTCTGTTCCTTACTGTCTAATAAACCCATTTCTTAAAGTGTGCTGCTGCTAACTAGATAATGTTATTCTTGGGTTAAATGTCAAGGCAAATTGGTGTACAACTTAGGCCTCAGCAAGACCATAGTCACATGTCCGTGCCTGTAAGCCAAACTAGTAGCAGGTCAGAAACAGAACAGGTGCAAATCTGTCCATTATACCTCATCTCTCTGGTTTTGGTTTGCAAACATTTATGCGTGAATAAGGTCTAACAAACACCAAAATGTTACGGTGAGTACTTAAGATTCAGAACAAGGGTCTGTTTTTCCAAAAACAATGCCAGATATGATTGTGCACTGTGCTTGGTATTATGGCTTACCCTTATTCGGGTGAATGGAGATGGGCTGCAATACCCGACACAAACTATGGACGAGAGGGGAGCTGTTCCTATCCATAAGAATTCTAACATTAGTAAATAAGAAATTAAAAACTTGTAACCCTAAGAGATTTTTGCCAATCCAATCCTTACTTACTCCTCTCCTTCACGCTTACTTACTTTTACAGTGAGCTAAAAAATAATTAAACCCTCGCCGCAATATTTTTTTGCCAAAATTGACATGAGCCTATTTTCACCGCGGTATAATTGTGGTCAAAGGTGTCTCTTATAATTCCACAAATAATAATAACAAAAATAAAAAACAATAAAAATCAAGGAAACCGTTTTCTAAAACTTATTAAAAAATAGGCAGCGGCGGAATAAAAAAAAAATCCCCGTAATAAACTATTAATGACAGGAAATGTTAATTAATTTCTAATTCTCTTTTCTATTATTTGGATTTCAGGAAGGTTGATTGGACTTGATCCATCACTTTATGGAAAATTAATTATTCCGAATACCCGCGCTACTTTATGCAGCCCCCTTTGATTTACATTGAGAAAAAATTCAGCCGAAGTAATTGAGGCAGAAGAGGAGACTGGCATCGACTGAACTCAATTTTCATTCCAAACTTCGGCGGAATCCCAAGGCACAACAATATCAGATGCAAGGGGGAAAAACAAACAAAAGACAAGTGAAAAGGCAACATGAAGGGGGAATATTACAAGAATCGCACAACAAAGGCTCCACAAAAATGTTTTCGTGCCATAGACGGGCATTGAGCGCTCCATTCAGGCAAGGTGAAATAAGATATCATATGGCATCCTGACAACTGATGTCTTCATTTAAATGTAAGAATTTACATTCTAATTAGAAAGAATTTACATCTTAATCAGAGGCAGCTGTATTATCTTGTTACTGTTTTTTTCTAAGATAATGAACTAAAAAAACCGCTGTGCTTCCTCAACCAGAAATTAAACAGCCAGCATGCCGCACGACTTTATAGCTTACCTGCAGTAAAAGCGGTTATTAGGATTTGCAACAATTAACTCTTTTTAGTCTTTGGGTAGTGGTGGAATGTCTTAATTTGGCCGGTGTATGGGGTAAGACGTCTCCATTCAGTCGGGTTCCGCTGAAGCTAAGGCAGCAAAAAAATTTGTACCTAAGAGCGATCAGCGTCCAAAAGTTGCGTCAGGCTATAGTCACATGACCCAGCTTCTAGGCTGTGTAAGGATTCGCGTACAAGACGGTCTGATGCTCCATTTGGAATCTCCTATTGTATTCAATGGGGTATGGAAAGCACTTGGATGATACGTTGCAATAAAACCAGTTCTCCCTCAGCCTGCATGCTCTGCCGTGTGCATGAAGCCTTGGGATATGTGCACATGGGCCAGAACGCACATAACGTTTTTGTCAATGGGAGGCAGAGACTGAAGAAGGACGCTGAAAAAATGCTGAAAAAACCCAAGGCAAAAGACACTCAGCTGATCGGCCCATTCATCAGGGTGAAAGACGTGGTCAAAAGCCAAAGCTCTACTGTGGGGAACCGGAGGCCTGGAAAATGAAGAGGAATCCGTGATGAAGTTCACCTCAATTCCTCTTCATTTCCCAAAGTGTGAACAGCTCCTAAGGTGTATTCATATGACTGTGCAAATTCCTAGTGGTAGTTTTACAGATCCTTGTTTTGTGTTTTTCATGGACCCATCAGTGGACGAACAAGGAAAGGACTCAGAAGACCGATCCGTGAAAAGATAGATCACGCCATATTTTTTCATAGATTCTATTTCATAGACCCAGTTATCCCACTGATATGTATGGATTCATGAAAACCCCCCCAAAAAACATGGATCCTATTGGAACCATTGTGTGAATATACTTTTAGAGAGCAGATTCCACCTCAGAATTTGATCCGAATTCCATCTAGAATCAGTTAGAGACAGCAATGATGCAGAAAAAAGTAGCATCTTCAGCTACAGAATTGGGCACGAGGTTCATCATCCTCATTGATTCTTGGGCGAAGAGAGAACATAGAGCTGCAACTTTCAGTCACGGGATCCTCAGGGTGGGAATTTGGAGAAAATTCGGAGATGAGAGAACGTCTCAACTTTCTTTTCACTTCTGCCTTGTGAATCTAGCCTCATGGAGGAAAACTGCAATAATTTGAAAACATTTTTCCCTTATGGTTTCTACATTGTAGCCATTGGATGGTTAGACTTCACAATAAAGATGTCACCATAAAAATAATGATATACAATCTCTCTTCGGGGCCAAGACTTTAGTTATTAAAGGGAGTCTGTTCCGTGGGTCATTAAAGGGAGTCTGCCCCATGGGTCAGTCCTTTCTCCTTGTGAATCATTGCCTCTCCTGCCAATATGAAAATTAGACTTTTGAATTTGTAGTTGATCCAAAGCGATAAGTGGCTACACCCCAAAGAGGTCACTTGCATATTGAAGGTGTAATATCTCGGGAAGTGAAGAAGTACCAGAAGGAAGCTCCATTTGATTCAGGTGACCCTTTCTATCTGCGTTGCTGGGTTCTGGTTACAAATTTCCTTTAAAGACTAGACCAGGGAGAGGATGAGCTGATCGCCACTTGGGCTGTGAAGTTGGTTGTTATTTTTGGGTAGAGTCTGAATCAGTAGAAATCTACCAACTCTGCTTTAACATACAAAAAGAGTTGCACCTCATCCACATTAAGTGTTGTATTTTAGAAATTTTACTGTAAATACACATTATATTAAATTCTATCAATCTAAGGCCCCATTGATCAGTAACACCCATTTACAATAGAGTCAGAATGTAGCAAGTTAGAGGATTCAGAGTCAGGTGCTCAGATGGGTCCCCAAAACTTAGCTCACCACCCATAGGCCCTTCTAGGAGTTTATATACGTCTTGCTACACACAACAAGGAGTGCTAAGCAGAAACTAAAAGAAACGAAGAGGCACGGTGATCAGTTGATGCTTTTGCCTCTCTTTTTTAGTGGGGGGTTTCATGATGTGTTAACTTTTTGAAAATTGACCCCTTAAAGGGATTCTACCACTAAATAGCTATTTTTTTCTGCTTTAGATGTCAGAATAGTCTTTAGAAAGGCTATTCGTCTCTTACCTTTAGACGTGGTCTCCGTGGCGCCGTTCCTTAGAAATCCCGGTTTTTACCAGTATGCTAATGAGTTGTCTCGCAGCAATGGGGGCGGGCCCCAGCGCTCAAACAGTGATGGGGGCGTCCCCACTGCTGCCCGAGAACTCTCTCCAGCGATGCCTTCCTTCTTCAACTGTATCCTCCCATTCTCTGTCGTCTTCCTTCTGCATCAGCTCCGATGCCTGCGCAGTCGGCTCTGCCAGCGAGACACTAGTAGAGCCGACTGCGCATGCCGCAATTGCGTGCACGCACAGTACGCTCCTTGAAGTCTTCGCCGAACAGAGCGTACTGTGCATGCTCAGTAAGGTCTGTACAGACCTCCGACATGCAAGTGAAGTCATCCAGGCTTCGGAGGGTCTGTACAGACCTTACTGAGCATGCGCAGTACGCTCTGTTCGGTGAAGACTTCGAGAAGCGTACTGCGTGTGCATGCAATTGCGGCCTCGAAAATATGGCCGCCACCAGTATGCGCAGTCGGCTCTACTAGTTGTCGCGCTGGCAGAGCCGACTGCGCAGGCGTCGGAGCTGACGCAGAAGGAAGATGACAGAGAAGGGAAGGATGCAGCTGAAGAAGGAGGCGTCGCTAGAAAGCCTTGAGCGCTGGGGCCCGCCCCCATTGCTGCGAGAGAACTCAATAGCATATCAGTAAAAACCGGGATTTCTAAGGAACGGTGCCGCGGAGATTACATCTAAAGGTAAGAGACGAATAGCCTTTCTAAAGGCTATTCCGACATCTAAAGCAGAAAAAATAGCTACTGTATTTAGTGGTAGAATCCCTTTATGTTGATACGAAAACCAGCTGCTTTGGTATTATGGAGTAAAAGAACCTATAAATTCCTTGAGATGAGTCCGATGACACTGAGCACATGCGTGGATGGAGCTAAGCACAGTATACAGACTGTCCCGTACATACAGCAAGTTTCATCACCATCTGCTATAAAAACATTGTTATTAACCAAACTGCTACATATAAGAAATAAAGGCCAGGTCTCGGATCTTTCACTTTACCAAGGCCCTAAAATTCTAAAAACCAAGACCATGATTCCTCCTAAGTAGATCATTTGAGCATCATTTTAAAAAAATCAAAAATTAAAATTTTGAAGTTCTTGTTATTTTGCTACTTTTTCCAATATTCTAAATAATAACAATGTATTACAGAAGTGGAAGTAGAAGTAGGCAGCAGTACAGTCAGGACAACTTATACAAGTGCCTGATGGAAACCTTCTTGGAAGAAAAACAGAAACTGCTCTTAAATTATGCAAGTTATTTTTTAAGTAATTGAAGATGGGTTTTAAAATACAGTAAGTTTATTGTTTTCTTGGCTGTTTTTTTCACTAAATAACCAATCCCTTCATTGTCTATGTAACACAATGTACTAGCAGAAGTGACAGTTTTAAGAAAAGATAGCCATTGCAATTTCATTAATTATTGTGTGCTGGAGGACTCAAGTTTTGTCTGCTGTAATTTTGCTTGTCAGAATAAAATAAACGCGCTATCTCAAAATAATGTATTCTATCTTGCAGCTGCCATCTTGGGCAAGTATGATATTTATCAAAGGGCTCGCTGCCGAAGAGCCGCCGCCGGCACAGTCAGGGCAAAACACTTCTTCATCCTATAGGTCTTTATTTTATCCCTATAGGTTAATCCGAAATATGGGAAATTAGAATTTTAATGGATTTCAAAATAAATAAATGAAGAAGCAAAAAAGTTGCGAGATTTCTAACGGAGTTTACAGCAACGGGATCGGAGTTTGGTTTATTATGTTACTGGAGAGAAATTCACGGCACAAGGGCCGACGCGTTTAGATAGAGGGTTTATTCGAGACAAATATACCATTCACAAGTAGTAGTGTCCCCCAAATGTATCGGAGGCATTGACATTTGTCAATGGGTATTCACCATGGTGGGTTCTGGTGACAGACAGTGGAACGTGCCAGTGCCCATCATGGTGAACACCCATTGACAAATGTCAATCCAACCAAAACATATGGGGACACTACAATTCAAATCAAACAAGCTTTATTGGCACGTCCCAATAGATATTTGGCATTGCCAAAGCTAGTAAAGTGTGTGTGTGTGTGGGGGGAGTTGGATTCGTGTGGGTGAGTATACTATATCTACTGCCTGGATTGTATTGGTCTTCAATAAAACCTCTATCGAAATGCATCAGACAGCGTGACAGGTTTTTCTCTCCAGTAGGGTTTGGATGGACCATCCCTAATTGGCCCAACATGTGCGGTACAATTGTAGGAAGATATGGTTTATTATTTTATATCTTTAACTTAAAGCATGTAGGACGGTGTATCCCAACCAGTGGTTTGGATATCCCACGGGGCTCAAGAAAAGGCCCCCTCAAGCTCCAAATGCCACATTATGCCCCCAACGCTCATGGCATTGATGAAAGTTGGTACCAAGTTCTAAGCTACAGAGTTACCGCTTGGGTAATGGGCATATTTCTTGATCATATTGCTGGTAAAACGTTTTCTTTTTAGTATCCAGTGTGGCTCAACATATCTGTCAGAACTGAACACGACCCACAAGCTAAAAAATAGCTGGAGACCTCCGTACAAGAACATAATTCCTATCAAGGATGGTCCAATCCATCAAATAACTCAAAACTGTGTAAGGTTTTGGACCGACCACAACTGAACTCAGGAATGGAAGCATCACCTGCCATTGGGTGGGCTTGGTTGTTTCGGTCCTCCCGTTCACCTACTTGTTCTTCAGCAGTAAATCAAGATTTGAGGCTCTTGAGCTCAACGACTGTTGGGGGCTAAGAGTCAGAATTCTAGTTTAAGGTTTGTCGATGGTCCCATTTATATGGAGGAACTGTACTTGCTGGACATGCTCGCCAATGGGAAACTGGAATTTGTAGACTCTCATTCTCACCAATGGCAGAGGTCACAGAGATCAAACCCACACCTAACTTTTCAGGTCCGTTTTATTGAAAGCCTCAAAGTAACGAAGGGCTCAAATGTTTGGTTCTGTCAATATTTCTAGAGAAGTTTCAGATGGTTAGAGCTTAAGCTGAAGATGGTGCCTGATCTTTTTAGTTGACCACACTTTTTGACAAGTCATAAACAGAAAGAGTATTAACTTTTACTTATTTTTGCTTATTTATATAGCGTTGCATTCCATATTACTTTACAGATATTATAAAGTGTAAGTATGTCTAGAATGTGGGAGGAAACCAAAGTACTCAGAGGACACTATAGTACTGAGGGGAAACCCACACGGAGAGAACATAAAAACTTCTTGTAGATGTTGTCCTTGACTTGATTCGAAACGAGGACTCCAGTACTGCAAGACAACAGTGCTAACCACTGAGCCACCATGCTGCCTTATATACAGAACTAACCTCCGAGCCACCATGCTGCCTTATATGCAGTACTAACCACTGAGCCACCGTGCTGCCTTATATACAGTACTAATCACCGAGCCACGTTGCTGCCTCATATACAATACCAACCACCGAGTCATGATGCTACCTTATACACAGAACTAACCACCGAGCCACGGTTCTACCTCATATACAATACTAACCATCGAGGCACGGTGCTGCCTCATATACAATACGAACCTCTGAGCCACGGTGCTGCCTCATATACAATACTAACCACCGAGGCACAATGCTGCCTCATATACAGTACTAACCACTAGAGATGAGCGAACAGTGTTCTATCGAACACATGTTCGATCGGATATCAGGGTGTTCGCCATGTTCGAATCGAATCGAACACCACGTGGTAAAGTGCGCCAAAATTCGATTCCCCTCCCACCTTCCCTGGCGCCTTTTTTGCACCAATAACAGCGCAGGGGAGGTGGGACAGGAACTACGACACTGGGGGCATTGAAAAAAATTGGAAAAAGTCATTGGCTGCCGAAATCAGGTGACCTCCATTTTAGACGAATAGTGGATTTCAAATCCGGGTCATATGAGAATGTGAACTTTGTGACTATGAGACAGGGATAGCTGTACAGGCAGGGATAGCTAGGGATAACCTTTATTTAGGGGGGAATGTTATTAAAAATAACTTTTTGGGGCTCTATCGGGTGTGTAATTGTGATTTTTGTGAGATAAACTTTTTCCCATAGGGATGCATTGGCCAGCGCTGATTGGCCGAATTCCGTACTCTGGCCAATCAGTGCTGGCCAATGCATTCTATTAGCTTGATGAAGCAGAGTGTGCACAAGGGTTCAAGCGCACCCTCGGCTCTGATGTAGCAGAGCCGAGGCTGCACAAGGGTTCAAGCGCACCCTCGGCTCTGATGTAGGAGAGCCGAGGGTGCACTTGAACCCTTGTGCACCCTCGGCTCTGCTACATCAGAGCCGAGGGTGCGCTTGAACCCTTGTGCACACTCTGCTTCATCAAGCTAATAGAATGCATTGGCCAGCGCTGATTGGCCAATGTATTCTATTAGCCTGATGAAGTAGAGCTGAATGTGTGTGCTAAGCACACACATTCAGCTCTACTTCATCGGGCTAATAGAATGCATTGGCCAGCGCTGATTGGCCAGAGTACGGAACTCGACCAATCAGCGCTGGCTCTGCTGGAGGAGGCGGAGTCTAAGATCGCTCCACACCAGTCTCCATTCAGGTCCGACCTTAGACTCCGCCTCCTCCGGCAGAGCCAGCGCTGATTGGCCGAAGGCTGGCCAATGCATTCCTATGCGAATGCAGAGACTTAGCAGTGCTGAGTCAGTTTTGCTCAACTACACATCTGATGCACACTCGGCACTGCTACATCAGATGTAGCAATCTGATGTAGCAGAGCCGAGGGTGCACTAGAACCCCTGTGCAAACTCAGTTCACGCTAATAGAATGCATTGGCCAGCGCTGATTGGCCAATGCATTCTATTAGCCCGATGAAGTAGAGCTGAATGTGTGTGCTATGCACACACATTCAGCACTGCTTCATCACGCCAATACAATGCATTAGCCAGTGCTGATTGGCCAGAGTACGGAATTCGGCCAATCAGCGCTGGCTCTGCTGGAGGAGGCGGAGTCTAAGGTCGGACCTGAATGGAGACTGGTGTGGAGCGATCTTAGACTCCGCCTCCTCCAGCAGAGCCAGCGCTGATTGGTCGAGTTCCGTACTCTGGCCAATCAGCGCTGGCCAATGCATTCTATTAGCCCGATGAAGTAGAGCTGAATGTGTGTGCTTAGCACACACATTCAGCTCTACTTCATCAGGCTAATAGAATACATTGGCCAATCAGCGCTGGCCAATGCATTCTATTAGCTTGACGAAGCAGAGTGTGCACAAGGGTTCAAGCGCACCCTCGGCTCTGATGTAGCAGAGCCGAGGCTGCACAAGGGTTCAAGTGCACCCTCGGCTCTCCTACATCAGAGCCGAGGGTGCGCTTGAACCCTTGTGCAGCCTCGGCTCTGCTACATCAGAGCCGAGGGTGCGCTTGAACCCTTGTGCACACTCTGCTTCATCAAGCTAATAGAATGCATTGGCCAGCACTGATTGGCCAGAGTACGGAATTCGGCCAATCAGCGCTGGCCAATGCATTCTATTAGCCCGATGAAGTAGAGCTGAATGTGTGTGCTAAGCACACACATTCAGCACTGCTTCATCACGCCAATACAATGCATTAGCCAGTGCTGATTGGCCAGAGTACGGAATTCGGCCAATCAGCGCTGGCTCTGCTGGAGGAGGCGGAGTCTAAGATCGCTCCACACCAGTCTCCATTCAGGTCCGACCTTAGACTCCGCCTCCTCCAGCAGAGCCAGCGCTGATTGGCCGAATTCCGTACTCTGGCCAATCAGCACTGGCTAATGCATTGTATTGGCTTGATGAAGCAGTGCTGAATGTGTGTGCTTAGCACACACATTCAGCTCTACTTCATCGGGCTAATAGAATGCATTGGCCAGCGCTGATTGGCCGAATTCCGTACTCTGGCCAATCAGCACTGGCTAATGCATTGTATTGGCTTGATGAAGCAGTGCTGAATGTGTGTGCTTAGCACACACATTCAGCTCTACTTCATCGGGCTAATAGAATGCATTGGCCAATCAGCGCTGGCCAATGCATTCTATTAGCGTGAACTGAGTTTGCACAGGGGTTCTAGTGCACCCTCGGCTCTGCTACATCAGATTGCTACATCTGATGTAGCAGTGCCGAGTGTGCATCAGATGTGTAGTTGAGCAAAACTGACTCAGCACTGCTAAGTCTGCATTCGCATAGGAATGCATTGGCCAGCCTTCGGCCAATCAGCGCTGGCTCTGCCGGAGGAGGCGGAGTCTAAGGTCGGACCTGAATGGAGACTGGTGTGGAGCGATCTTAGACTCCGCCTCCTCCAGCAGAGCCAGCGCTGATTGGCCGAATTCCGTACTCTGGCCAATCAGCACTGGCTAATGCATTGTATTGGCTTGATGAAGCAGTGCTGAATGTGTGTGCTTAGCACACACATTCAGCTCTACTTCATCGGGCTAATAGAATGCATTGGCCAATCAGCGCTGGCCAATGCATTCTATTAGCGTGAACTGAGTTTGCACAGGGGTTCTAGTGCACCCTCGGCTCTGCTACATCAGATTGCTACATCTGATGTAGCAGTGCCGAGTGTGCATCAGATGTGTAGTTGAGCAAAACTGACTCAGCACTGCTAAGTCTGCATTCGCATAGGAATGCATTGGCCAGCCTTCGGCCAATCAGCGCTGGCTCTGCCGGAGGAGGCGGAGTCTAAGGTCGGACCTGAATGGAGACTGGTGTGGAGCTATCTTAGACTCCGCCTCCTCCAGCAGAGCCAGCGCTGATTGGTCGAGTTCCGTACTCTGGCCAATCAGCACTGGCCAATGCATTTCTATGGGGAAAAGTTAGCTTGCGAAAATCGCAAACTGACAGGGATTTCCATGAAATAAAGTGACTTTTATGCCCCCAGACATGCTTCCCCTGCTGTCCCAGTGTCATTCCAGGGTGTTGGTATCATTTCCTGGGGTGTCATAGTGGACTTGGTGACCCTCCAGACACGAATTTGGGTTTCCCCCTTAACGAGTTTATGTTCCCCATAGACTATAATGGGGTTCGAAACCCATTCGAACACTCGAACAGTGAGCGGCTGTTCGAATCGAATTTCGAACCTCGAACATTTTAGTGTTCGCTCATCTCTACTAACCACCGAGCCACGTTGCTGCCTCATATACAATACCAACCACTGAGTCATGATGCTGCCTTATACACAGAACTAACCTCCGAGCCACGGTTCTACCTCATATACAATACTAATCACCGAGCCACGGTGCTGCCTCATATACAATACTAACCACCGAGGCACAATGCTGCCTCATATACAATACTAATCACCGAGCCACGGTGCTATCTCATATACAATACTAACCACCAAACCACGGTGCTGTCTCATATACAATACTAATCACCGAGCCACAGTGCTGCCTCATATACAATACTAACCACTGAGCCACAGTGCTGCCTCATATACAATACTAACCACTGAGCCACAGTGCTGCCTCATATACAATACTAACCACCGAGCCACGGTGTTGCCTCATATACAGAACTAACCACCGAGCCACGGTGCTGCCTCATATACTAACCACTGAGCCACGGTGCTGCCCATTATTTGTAATACATCCTAATTTCAAAGTTTTTTGTAAAACCAAATTTTTTTTTCCAGGTACAAGAACAGCAACCAATAACACCCATCACACACAACACGAAGACGAAACGCTAAAGCAACTTCACGAGATCGACGTAATCCTACAACTGTCTTCTAGCACAGCTGCAGGGAGCCATGTTTGATGCCACAAATAATGACGCCTCTGAGCCTGTCTTGTGTTTTCTTGTGTGTTTGTTCAACTCGTAATTATTCCGAAAAATAAACAGTGGTTTGTAACACAAGGCTAAAGTAACCATTGATATAATGGGCTAGTGTGACAAAGTGAAGGCTTTCAAGTCATTTAATAATAATACAGAGAAAAAAACACACAAAACAATGATGTAGTGGAGGGCGAGCACTAAATCACTTTATAAACACCAATGTAATTTACATTTCACTTTCCAACTCATCCTTACAACATCCGTCTACACAAATGCCACCGGCTAAATGAGGCATAATTTGTGAAACTGATACCTTTCATCACAACCTCTAGCGGGAAAGGTCATTAGATATAGGATATCTAAGTGAACAGCTTATCCCTGCTTCATTACTGATAATTAAGGCAAGTCATATTTCCTTGACAGTAATGTGTCCAATACCAGATACCGACTGCTTTGCATAAAATAGACATCAGTAACACCGCCGATAAAAAAATTAAGTCGCTATGTAACACGGCTTCATTATTTTATTTTTTGCAATTTCCTTAAAGAATGATCTGGTATAAGAAGCATAATGACTATATTATGAATTCCACTTAAATGCGCTAATACAAATGACACCGCCTGTGTTTATAAATAACCGGCCGATCCTCGCTAGCCTCACGCAAAAAACCTTTAGTCACTTGTTAAGTGAGCTGTAATAAATGTCATAATAATAAACTGGTGTTCAGCTATTTATAACGGATCGCCAATAAGACGTCGTAGCGTTGTGAAGTCATCGGAACTTTTTAGCTTTAGTAGTAACAAGTGTGTCGGTGGCCGATGGGAGATCGAGGGCTGAGCCACGGGTGGTGGCATCTCTTCTCGTACTCAAAGTCTTTGGGCTACCTACAAAGTTTTATCCAAATAGAGGGGCGTTCAATAAGTTCTCTATCGGTGTAATGGTAGGTTCACACTTGCGTTGGGTTTCCATTACGTGTTGAATGGGGGATCACTAGAGTTGATTCGAATTGTATTCGAAACATAGTTTAGAATACCTCGCTCCCATAGGAATGAATGGAAGGGGCTGAACAGCAAGGGGTTAAGGACCGGCCGCTTCCATTCATTCCTATGGAGCGAGGTATTCGAAACTATAGTTTCTTTCTTTTTTTTTTTCTTTTTGGTAGAGTTGGAAGGGACCTCAAGGGCCATCGGGTCCAACCCCCTGCGAGTGCAGGTTTTCCTAAATCATCCCAATACTTTCGAATACTATTCACTTACGTTGAATAGTAGAAAGTTACATTTTCTCCCAAAAATTTTGTTTTCCTATTCAGGTAGATAACTTATTGCACACCTCTTGTATATGTACGAAGAAGTCCCCAAAAAATTTGACCTGCTTCTTAGACCCATACATTTCCAGATTACCCATCTTGTTGCTCAAGGGTCCCTCAAGAGTTATGGATGAATTACGGCTCACGGGGCAATTATCTGGTTCTCTGTTGGGACAGTCCAAGGTTGGGTTCACAATACTCTTATTTGAAGCCCCTTCCATTATAGTTTTTTTTAAATGGCCATGTGATGGTTGTTCCAAAAACGGCCATCTCCCATCTCTTTTTCACAGTCATGTGTATAAGGCCTGAGGTTTCATTTTGACATCTGTTGAGTGCTTCATCCAGGAAAAAAAAAAACTAATTTTTTTTATTGTGAAACTTGTCCAAGAATCGGTCCACAATAAGGGAATGCCAAGATTTTCTTTGGAACTACCACTGGATATCTGAATTGGCCTCTTGACTATCATATGTCAGCGCTCAGTCTGTGTGATGTCCATTCTACATTTGCACAAGAAGGTGAGCAAAGCATTTCGAACTGTTATACAATGTTACTAGATCCATGGATATGGACCTACCTAAGAGTTCCATGGGGCTGGTGAATACAAACCCACAACAATCTTATTACATAGTTTCGGGCTGCAATACATATTACAGAAATGTTGGCCCAACTTGTCAATCTTGTCCAAGTATCTAATAGGTATTGGGTTCTCGTGACTATCCTCCAATGAAAGATTTCATGGAAAAGAAGGATCAGACATGTTGGCTTCTCTTTGCCCCCATGGGAGATATAAAAGAATTGGGAGGAATTGGTCCAAAGGGTTTTCCAATAATGTTGACAAGTCTATTGGTAGTCGCTATACATAGAACAGAGACGGAAGCAGATAGCGGTGTTCTTCATGTAGGGACTGCGCCGAGTAACAGGACCTCCGATCTGATACTGATGGCCTATCCTAAGCTTATTGGTTTCTGGGCAAACATCTTTAACTGTTTGGCCACCATAAGACCCAGAGTATAAACTGGACATAAAGTCCATACTCTTTAAAATGTAACGCATGTGATGTGGCGCGAGGACATGAGGCAACAATATCACGCCTGGAGACTATTGGGCACAGGTGGGTTTCTATTTAATTGGATGTTTCTATGATACTCCCTAGGTATGGTATGGCTGCCTTGGGAACGTACCACCCACCCTGAAGAAGTGTCTCACCATGCCAGATGGTCAACTCCAGTTGGAGATCAAAAACGTAGGAACGCTTAAAATCCTACCAAAATGTCTTCTCAAGATGTGGTCTTCTAAACTGAACACAATCTAACAAGACAGACCTAAGTAGTCTTTAGAACTGGTGAAAACCATGACCAATAAGGAACCACCATTTCCCCTGAGAATGTTGACCTTCAGTCTTCATGTAAGGTTGATGGTCCCATCCGAACCACTATATCTTAGTCAACCGAAGATGAAGAATTTCTACAAAAACAATGTATCTACGTTACTATTACAATGGCAAACACCGTGCGGATATTTCCACCGTACAGTCGTAGTGCTGACAGTTGTAGCCCATTGTGCACCATGTTGTAAAAGTTGCTTTTTTCATGGTATTAGCACAAACATAGTGATTAAATTAAAGAATTAATTATGAGATCTGTACGATGTAACTTAATAATAAATGCATGTTGGAACTATATGCATTGTTGAGATGTCAATCAAGGATACAGTAGAATTACCGGAGTGACATTAAAGTCATAATACCATCTTTGTGGCATCGTATAGATAGTTGTACATTGTGTCTGATTGACAGGCGAACAATGCGGTGGTGAAAGGAAGCCATTTAGTGGCACGTATTAGAAGAAGCAATAATTAATTGTCTGGGCGGATGGCGCGTTACGTTGGGGGGGGGGTGTTACAAACTTTATGAATGCCTATGGAGGATTGGAACAATTATTTGCACAGGGGTTCCACAGAGATCTAGTCCGTCAAAAATAATTTACAAGGCAGGTATATAAAGGCTAACAATATCACTTGGAGAAAAGCGTTATTGAAATGCGCCACTGATTAACATATCGTGCCTTACATACCGTGTAATTACAGAGCGGGAATATCCGGAAACATCCGTCTATACATATTGATGGCTACAGATTAGAGAATGACTAGATGTGAAACTGCATCATATATCACATCATAAAAAGACCTTTAAGGATCAAGAAGGAGAGAATATATTTATATCTGTGGTAGATAAGATCCGGCACGGGTAAATATGATAAGGTGTTTAGAGGACACTTAGGGGGATGTCTGAAGGACTGTAGTTGGCTAACCAAGTGTCTTCCCTTATCCTGCTTTCACCTTCTTCAATAAGTCACATGACCGTAGTGCGACCTCTTTTTTTCTAGCATGGGTTGTTGTGCAAACAGGAGGTTTCTCTCCGCAGATATTATTGATCCCCACCAAGTCTTGCCCTCTGTTCATCTGCCTTTCCTCTTCTGTTATAATGGCTCCTTGTGTCTCATATAATTTGCTCCCTATAGCTCCCCTCACATACTGCCCCTAGAGCCAGTGTTGTCAGCAGCAGTTGATGCAGCTTCCTGGACCTTTGGAGACATTATCCTCACAGTCTAAAGACCTGGAAGGTCCATTTTACTGACAGCTCTGCAGTGTTTTTGAGAAACAGGAGCTAAAAATGGAGACAAGTACTAGACATAGGTACAGGTGCTAGACATGGGTACGGGTGCTAGACATGGGTACGGGTACTAGACATGGGTACGGGTACTAGACATAGGTACAGGTGCTAGACATGGGTACGGGTGCTAGACATAGGTACGGGTGCTAGACATAGGTACGGGTGCTAGACATGGGTACGGGTGCTAGACATGGGTACGGGTGCTAGACATGGGTACGGGTACTAGACATAGGTACGGGTACTAGACATGGGTACAGGTACTAGACATGGGTACGGGTGCTAGACATGGGTACGGGTGCTAGACATGGGTACGGGTGCTAGACATGGGTACGGGTGCTAGACATAGGTACGGGTGCTAGACATGGGTACAGGTGCTAGACATGGGTACGGGTGCTAGACATGGGTACGGGTGCTAGACATGGGTACGGGTGCTAGACATGGGTACGGGTGCTAGACATGGGTACGGGTGCTAGACATGGGTACGGGTGCTAGACATGGGTACGGGTGCTAGACATGGGTACGGGTACTAGACATAGGTACGGGTACTAGACATGGGTACAGGTACTAGACATGGGTACAGGTGCTAGACATAGGTACAGGTGCTAGACATAGGTACAGGTGCTAGACATGGGTACGGGTACTAGACATAGGTACAGGTACTAGACATAGGTACGGGTGCTAGACATGGGTACAGGTACTAAACATGGGTGACAGCATCAGCAGTAGCAGACTTTCATCTAATTTAATAAGTACCTAGGAAAGCTAAAGTATGTGCAGGGGTATTGCTTCAAAGCAAGGTTTGTGAGTGTGTTGGTGCCCATGGCCACTTCTTTTACCTCCAGTCTCAAATATACTGTTTTCCAACTTTGCAAATGCACTGCTATACGTCACATTTTTACATCAGATGGGCATTGATTATATTCCTGTAATATTTCCAGAGGTCTCGAGTGTCCTAGCTTTTATTATCCACAATGAATAAGGAATTAATATGGTAGTCTAGGATTGCTAAGAATAATATTCCTGGTGGTGGGATTTTCTAACATTGTAATATTAATGACCTACTCCTCAAGACAAGTCATCACTATCAGATTGGTAGGGGTCCAAAACTTAGCACCCCTGCTGACCAGCAGTATGAAGAGGCTGCGGCATTTGTACAAGTTGTGCAGCCTATTCACTGCATTCCATGCTATACATTGTAAGGGGACTGTGAATGGGATTTCAGATCAGTCCCCTTCGTGCACCTGCAACTGAGCTACAGATGGGTCAGAATTTACAAATTTGACATCACAGGATTATGAAGACAAAGTGTACTGTATATGAGTGGTGCGGTGGCTTCAAACTGCTGATCGATGGGGGTGCCATCTCCTACGAGGATGTAATACCAATATACAAGAATATCCAAGAATATACAATATACAATATCCAAGAAAACCACTTTGAATTGTCATTTGCAATTTTCATACAGAATTTGTTTACAAATTCTCACTTTATAAATTCACTGCTTTATTTACATTGTGTTACAGCCGGAGCTGAATTCATAATTCTGCTGACTGTAGAGCTTTGCAGCATTTAGCATAATGGCAAATTTTACCAAGAAATTGGTACCAACACTAAGGCTGGGTTCACCTCTGTATTGGTGTCTCCGCACCTAATAGGTTTTTGTGAGCCATCGATTTGATGGGTCGTTGACTTCTATGGATTTGTACAACAGACATGTCAGGATACACGCCATTGACCTCTATGGAAGGCGGATACAAAGATTACCAACGGATGATAATTCGTTTGCACACTTTTTCGAAGGATTACGGTTTGTGTTATGTAACAATGGTATCCATTGTATTTTTACACGGATTGGCAACGTACCGACACCCAGAGGTGGACAAAGCCTAACCCATAAAGAAGGTGAGCGCCTTTAGTTCAGAAGCTTGCAGAATTGTGAAGGCCGCTCGTGAATAAGACGCCAATCTAGAATACACAACATATAGCGGAGCGCGCCTGTTACACAGTATAGCGCCGTAGGAAGCAACATAATAACAACATAAACAACCGCGCTTTGTATCGAGCCAAACCCTTTACAAAGACACCCAGCAAACCTATACATCTGGATAAAGGTCAGCACAGACTGCAAGACAGCAGCGGGAGCAAACTTTGCCGTATAAACAGCTCTTTTCGGGATTATATGTTGGAAACCTACTGGACTGAGATGATCACAGACTCCAGAAGGCAATACTATAATTCCTGCCATCTATAGATGTTATACCTTTAAATACATCCATGCGTTGCAGCTGGACACAGTGTCAGCCTTTATTGTTCCGATTTCGCATGTCGCGTTCCCTTCTTACCTCGATATTAAGTAAAGTGACACCTAAATTACAGATAGAGACTGTACACAGCTGAATCCACCAGTAATACCAAAGTTGCAATTAGACAGCAGGAGATACTTTTAAGGGCTGCACTTACTTTGTACTTAAGGAGCGAGAGGAACCATGAGAGGATATGGATATTTGTCACCAGCATCTTAAGAACCAATGAGCAATGCTATTTATACTGTAATCTTAGCTCTATTGCCTCAAATTACCTTTTTTTTCAAGGAAATTGTGGACCACATTCCCAACATCCAGTCCTGCTCGATTATTTCCTTTTATGTAGAACGGAGCATTATGACACGGGCAAAAGTGGCGGAATTAGTTTATTTGCATGGATATTTTTTGAAACATAATTATGAGGGCGCAAAAGTTTTAGGCAGACATGGCAGAAAGGCTCAAGGTGAGGATACATTCAGAAATAAAAGGGTTAATAGTTTGTTTTTGAGGGGTAAAGCACCAATAAGAATGAATGAAGGAAACAAAAATGAAAATGAGATTAAAATTTGTCCTTTGGAGGAGGAGTCCTGGAATTGATCATACAATTCTGAGCTCATTATCCTCCAGAAACAGAAGGATTGGAACAAGCAACATCCACAGAAGATCTGTGCTTAGTTCTCCAAGATGGTGGCGGGTACAACTTCCCTGCCCAGTTCTGCCAAAAACCCAACCGCAAGAAGGACATCATGACTGGTTATCAGGAGGACACTACATGTATGAGAAGAGAACCCAACCACAATAAGGACATCATGGCTGGTTATCAGGAGGGGACACTACATGTATGAGAAGATAACCTGACCACAATAAGGACATCATGGCTGGTTATCAGGAGGACACTACATGTATGAGAAGATAACCTGACCACAATAAGGACACCATGGCTGGTTATCAGGAGGACACTACATGTATGAGAAGATAACCTGACCACAAAAAGGACACCATGGCTGGTTATCAGGAGGACACTACATGTATGAGAAGATAACCTGACCACAATAAGGACACCATGGCTGGTTATCAGGAGGACACTACATGTATGAGAAGATAACCTGACCACAATAAGGACATCATGGCTGGTTATCAGGAGGACACTACATGTATGAGAAGATAACCTGACCACAATAAGGACATCATGGCTGGTTATCAGGAGAGGACACTACATGTATGAGGAGATAACCAGCCATGATGTCCTTATTGTGGTCGGGTTATCTTCTCATACATGTAGTGTCCTCCTGATAACCAGCCATGATGTCCTTATTGTGGTCAGGTTATCAGGAGGACCTTACATGTATGAGAAGATAACCTGACCACAATAAAGACATCATGGCTGGTTATCAGGAGGACACTACATGTATGAGAAGATAACCTGACCACAATAAGGACATCATGGCTGGTTATCAGGAGGGCACTACATGTATGAGAAATAACCTGACCACAATAAAGACATCATGGCTGGTTATCAGGAGGACACTATATGTATGAGAAGATAACCTGACCACAATAAGGACATCATGGCTGGTTATCAGGAGGACACTATATGTATGAGAAGATAACCTGACCACAATAAAGACATCATGGCTGGTTATCAGGAGGACACTATATGTATGAGAAGATAACCTGACCACAATAAGGACATCATGGCTGGTTATCAGGAGGACACTACATGTATGAGAAGATAACCCGACCACAATAAGGACATCATGGCTGGTTATCAGGAGGACACTACATGTATGAGAAGATAACTCGACCACAATAAGGACATCATGGCTGGTTATCAGGAGGAACAGATGGTTAGATGATAAAATGGTTAGAGAAAATCTTCAAAACTCTTTGACATATCTAATTGTTTATCTTTGTACATATGTTTAATTGTCTACTAATATAAATACGGTAATGGAAATGGTAAATCCTCTTTAAGCCCGATTCTGGCACTTATAACTTAGTAAATCTCCCCCGCTGTGTAAGTCCTGACTCCAGGTGAGTGACAGCAGTAGTAATAAGTATAAGGCACATAAGCCTCCACCTTGTAAGACATATTAGCAGAATACAGCGTGTAATCCTCAATCAGCTCAAATTATTTCATTACAAATATAAAGGTCAGACTCAATACTTTTATACGAATGTCGATGGAACAAGACGATTACAATATCTCTTAAGTACACAAAAGTACTTAAAAGTAATTTTTAAAGAATTTGTGATTGACAAAGACAAGTCGTCTCATGTCATTTGCTCTCTGTTCTTAATATTTCAAAGGTCTAGTAAGAAATGAATAGACTCGCCGGCACCTTGCATGATACAATGACTGGTACATGTTGGAAGGATAATGAGTCTTCCTACAGGAGAGAACTTTCTTCTGTACTTGTGTCCTGGGCGCCAAAGCCACAATTCACCGGCTGCATTGAAGTAGATGACCCCGGTTCATATCTATTCTTTACATGTCTAGTTAAATTACGGGTTAGAACTTCAAAAATATTAAAACTTTACCTATATGTGACCCCTCTTTTATCGTAGAACAACTTCATTGGACCTCAATCACACTCTTCATTGTAAAAGGAGGAGGAAGTCATTTCTAAGCGGGTTCTGTAGTATTAAAGGGGAGGATTCACAAATATAGTCACATGTATGGGGCAACAGGGTGGCTCAGGGATTAGTACTGTAGCCTTGCAGCATTGGAGTCCTGGGTTCGAATCCCGCCAGAAACAACCTCTGCAAGGAGTTTGTATGTTCTTCCTGTGTGAGAGTGGATTTACTCCCATTCTACAAAGACATACTGATAGAAAAACTAAATGTACATTGTGATCCCTATATGGGGTTCACAACCTACATAAAAAAAAAAATAGTCACATGTACCTCCCTACAGATGCCTGGCCACTCCCCGGACCCCTGCTGGTCTCTACTTTCTGATCCCTTTGGATACATTGTAACTAACTACTCAAAATATAGTCACATGTACCTCCCTACAGATGCCTGACCACTCCCCAGACCCCCACTGGTCTCTGCTTTATGATCCCTTTGGATACATTGTAACTAACTACTCAAAATATAGTCACATGTACCTCCCTACAGATGCCTGGCCACTCCCCAGACCCCCACTGGTCTCTACTTTCTGATCCCTTTGGATACATTGTAACTAACTACTCAAAATATAGTCACATGTACCTCCCTACAGATGCCTGGCCACTCCCCAGACCCCCACTGGTCTCTACTTTCTGATCCCTTTGGATACATTGTAACTAACTACTCAAAATATAGTCACATGTACCTCCCTACAGATGCCTGGCCACTCCCCAGGCCCCCATTGTTCTCTGCTTTCTGATCCCTTCGGATACATTGTAACTAACTACTCAAAAAATAGTCACATGTACCTCCCTACAGATGCTTGGTCACTCCCCAGACGCCCCACTGGTCTCTGCTTTCTGATCCCTTCGGATACATTGTAACTAACTACTCAAAATATAGTCACATGAACCTCCCTACAGATGCCTGGCCACTCCCCAGATGCCCCACTGGTCTCTGCTTTCTGATCCCTTCGGATACAATGTAACTAGCTACTCAAAAAATAGTCACATGTACCTCCCTACAGATGCCTGGCCACTCTCCAGACCCCCCACTGGTCTCTGCTTTCTGATCCCTTTGGATACATTGTAACTAACTACTCAGAAATGTAATGGCTTTGACCAGTCTCTCCTAGTGATTGGCTAAGACTTGGCCCCAAACAGTCTCAGTTGTGTGCAGGTCTGTAGAAAACGGGATGGATGTCTTCCATGAAACTTATCAATAGAGAAGACCATGCTGCAAAAATGGAGAGGAATAGGACCACATTTTGGAGCTTGGTCCTCGTCCACAAGGGTCTGTAAATAAGTAATGGTCTGCATGGGGTCTTCCATATCCTCAGTGGAAAAAGTCAACAAGACTGTGGTGGTGCAGAAGTTACAGGGGGTTTACCAAAATTGTAATTTTTTTCCCCCCATGATCCCAATAAGCCTCTATCAGGACCACCTTCATTTTCCAGGTGGTCTCACAGGGGCAGCAAAGTAACCAGTCTATACCGATAACTCAATAAAAGGCATCTCTAGGGTTCTCGACCATACTAGAAAGACGTTGGCTTGTTCTGTCCGGGTTTCTCACTACAGCCTTATGCTTGTCGGTCTCTGTACAGCATTAGACAGTGACTTACATTAATGATTTCACGTCTGTTTTCCCAATCTGCCATGTCTCATGTCCTAGATTCTATTGTATTAGAAGGCTCTTCTCTCCGGGTCAGCCTATAGGCTCAGCTCAGTTATTTTGAGATAAAAGCCTGAGATCATTTTCTCTTATGCAATAACACTGGCCCTTGGCATCTCTCTGTTCTTGTATTCTGTCTTTCTGTTACTGCCATATGAAACTGTCTCAAGGATTTTTCTTTAAAAATCACATTTTTACAGATTAGCTACAACATGCAGAGCGCGGCACCAGACCTACAGTGTGCATGGTATTGTAGAGGCTTGTGAGCCTACTTCTAATTCACCATGAGATTTATCGATAAAGATACTGATGGCTTATCTCTAGAATAGGTCATCAAAATCAGATTGGTGGAAGTCCAACACCCAGCACCGCCACCTCAAGCCATTCACAGAAGCCACCAACGTAATCTCACAACCTATGAAGAGATGTAACCTGAAGCTCGTGGGCCCCAATGCAAAATCCGTAGACAGGCCAGTTACCTACCATGTTACATTTATAACATCTTCTTATGTGATAGAGGAGCTTTTGGGCCACCACCAGATGTCACAGCGTTGGTGCAGCTGATATTGTACTCTATTGTACCATCTTGTCTGCTCCTCCATCCTTCGTTGTAGGAGAAGAGGAGGGAACCCTTTCTTATTTACAAGAAAGAAGGTCTCAAATAGATTTTTGGAAAAGGGACATGAAAGTAACCTAAACGGTGACAAAATACCCCTCACCAGGCCTCAAAGTAGCTGTGGGCTTCATCAATGGCACCAAGTTCCTTATGTTCAGAGCAGGAGGTTGAGAGCTACATTGTTAAAAATTGCTGGAAGTGGACCATCTAAGCAAAAGTCCCATTGGTGTTGGCAAACGGAGATGTAGAGAATAAAGGATTCCTTGGTGTGCACCCTATAGGATTTGGTCTTCACTACAGGGTAGTCCCAGGTTGCAGCCCCCATGGTAGTCTCAGACTAGTAGTGGGAGCACAAGACAGACGGACTATCCTAGAATCAAGATAGCACTAGCCATTGAGCGAAATTTGAGTCAGGAACAAAGCTGAGGTCAATACCAAAGAAGTACCAAAAGAACCAAGCATAGACTCAAGAAGGAGAGTCAAACTCAGGAACTGGACTTGAACCACACATTGAATCAGATGGGTGGCAAGTCCTGCAAGGAAATACCCATCATGAGACAACGAGTAAGAAGACGGAATTCTCCGCCAATACAAGAGATACAATGAAATCTCTTGTGGTCTTCTGTGGGTTGTCATCTCAAAGAAGATGGTTGATGGAAGATGAAGTGTTGGTCTCTTGGAGAGGATTTACTGGATTCCAGAAGATCTGACCAATCCTCCAGTCTAGGGACAAACGATCAAATACGTTCTCGATGGAATCTCAGACACGAAACAGACTGTCCTAGCAGCGGCCGAATATGAATCAGGAAGATCGTCTGCTCGTGTCTAGGTTTTATACTGAAGACCGATGTACCTTTAAAGATGGAGAAAAAGCTGACAATACCCCTCAGGAATAGTGAACACAAACAGATAATAAGAAACTTTGAAAAGAAAAGGAGTAAGCCTTGGGCAAATGAAAAAATCACCGTGTAAGCCGAATCCCCCACTGTGTGCAAAACAAGGGAGTGAAGGAAATCATAAAAATATGGAAAATATGTCTGGAACAGCTGGATAGGCGCCTGTGGATATGATATACCTGAAAATTTTTTTTTATGGTGCCACACAGGAGGGTTATGTATAAAGAAACACTGGCCTAAGGCAAACACGAAGAAGAGAAAGTTAGCAAAAAGTTATTAATAAAATGTCTTCTGATTGGATAAAAGTATTTTAATAACTTCTGATGTCATGGAGGGTGAAACAGGAAGAGTGAAAATTCATGTTTCAACGTCGTAAAAAGTGAGACTGGAAGATTTAGAACAATAATATTAGGAATCACAAACAGCTTATTGGCAATTTCAGGATTCTAAATTCTCGTACAGAAGATTTTTTGGCCCAATTTCTGATGATCTCTATAGTCAGCACATATATAGGGGCCGTGGTGTATTTATGGGGGTCTGCTACGAGAATCCGAAATCCCGATAATGGGGATGCCACACTAGCCCAATAGCAAGTACCCAATTCTGCATGGATGATCCTTCCCTAAACTAAAGACCGATTCTCTCATTACCGAAATAAAAAAAATTTTTTTGCATGATTTTGAGCGGACATAAAACCCAGTCTGGAAGATGTTGCGCTGCCCTAGTTTAAGAATGAGAGCCTGCAGCTTTCCAGCTGTTGTACGAACCGTACTAATACTTCAGCATATTCCATGCCAGAGTTCCATGGGCATGCTGGGAGATGTAGTCCCCGACCGCTGACCACCAGATTGTCTAAAAACTGCTTTTTACAATTTCGTAACATTGGGGAATAATTACTTTGAAAAGGAAATTCTTATTGTAACATTTTACCGATTTTACCAATAAAATAAAATTTTTAGAAAAATTCTAAGTTTGAAAAAAAAGAAGAAATCTAGACATTGCCCAGCCCTAGGTGGTGGCTTTTGCTCCTCTCTCCATAGAGGCTGAGCCAAGAGTCCATGCGTGTTGGGGAACTGGGATACAACAGCCAACCCGATGTGTACGGTCAACTTTAAGACGGTCAATCCTAATGTGTGGCCAATGGAATATGATGAAGTAGATGCTACTGTTTACAAGCGATCTATGAGAATCATAGTAACAATCTTTGCAGGTTTCAGTTCCAAGCACTAGTATTACGCTCCCTTGTTCCGACATGTCCCCACTGGTCTTCTTGCTCGTGGCCTCACAGCCGATAGTTGATATGCAGGGTCGGACTGGCCCGCCGGAGCACCGGGGGATCCCCCGGTGGGCCCCCGGGCCCGGACTATACTGCTAATCATTTTAGCAGTATAAAATGATTAGCAGTATATGCTAAAATGATTTCAATCGGGCCCCTGCCCATGTCAGAGGAGGATTAGGGGAGGCGCTTAGGGCGCCTCCCCTAATCCTAAGAACCAGCGCAAGGAGAGCTACTGATCTCCTTGCGCTTGTTCAGCCATCTACGTATCAGCGTAGGCGGCGTCATCACGTCATCACGCCGCCTACGCTGATACACAGACGTCTGACAGAAGAGGATGCGGCAGCAGCGGGAGCAGCAGAGCGCGGTCGGACGGTAAGTATAACTTTTTTTTTTTGTTTTATAATAGGCCGCTGCCTGCTGGAGTATCTACCAGCAGGCAGCGGCCTATTTACCAACCCGGACCTGCTCACTGCCGCCCCCGCTTCCCCTTGTACTTTAGGCCGCGGCGGGCGGTAGTGAATAGGCCCGGGCCAGGCCGCGATCCCACTGCCGCTAATATTATACTCAGGGGTCTTTTCAGACCCCCGAGTATAATAATCGGGGCCCCAGGGGAGGTGAGGGAACATAATAAACAGTGTTACTCACCTCTCCGGGATCCGGTGTTACTCCTAGCTGGCTTCGGGGCTATATGTTAATGCCCAGACGTCACGTGGTCTGGAATATTACCATATAGGCCCGAAGCCTGTTCTAGCAGTAACATATAGGCCCGAAGCCTGTTCTAGCAGTAACATATAGGCCCGAAGCCTGTGAAGGTAGCAATAGCCTGTTACTGCGAGCACAGGCTTTGGGCCTATATGTTACTGCTAGCTCAGGCTTTGGGCCTATATGGTAATATCCCAGACCACGTGACGTCTGACACATTACCATATAGGCCCGAAGCCTGCTAGGAGTAACATCAGATCCCGGAGAGGTGAGTAACAGTGTTTATTATGTTCTCTCACCTCTCCTGGGGCTCCGATTATTATACTCAGGGTCTGAAAAGACCCCCGAGTATAATAATAGTTCATGGGTGTGCAACTGTGGGGCATAATAGAGCTTGAAAGGTCCACTGTGGCCCCGGTAACCTCTATTATGCCCTACAGTGGCCCCCCTGCAACCTCTATTATGCCCCACAGTCTATTGTGCCACCGTGGGGCATAATATAGGCTGCAGGGGCTGCTGTGATATATATATATATATATATATATATATATATATATATATATATATATATATATATAGGGTGTGGATGTGTGGAGAAGTGAGGAGTCAAAGATGTCTGTGTTTCAAACTTTACAGAGTCAAGTCACAGCTGGAAGAAGTGGTCATGGCGGTCCAAAGGGAAGAGACGGGAAATGTGGGAAGACGTCTCCTGTGAGTATTACTGCACAAAATATGACTGCATTGTATTTATTGTAATGTTGTGATTTATTGTAATGGTACTGCTAGCACCCCCAATCCCCCCGCTGTCTGAGGTGGACAATCGAGAGATGCCCCCAAATCTTTCAATTACTACAACTCCCAGCAGCTCCAGATGCCCTGGAACTGTTGAGAGTTGTAGTCCACCCACCCCATAGATGATGTCCCACTCTATTGTTATGCTGGTGCCCTTTTCTAGAGCTCCAGCATAACAATATCCAAGTTTCAGAAACGCTGAGGACTTAGGGTATGTTCACACATCAGTATGCCATCCGTTTGTTTGAATTCAGTTTGACACTTCAAAACGGACTGATACACATACTGATCTCTACTCTGGTTACAATTGCTACTTTTAATCCCCTTATCTGTCCTCTAGGGGTCGGAGAGCGTTTGCTATCAGTATACAATCTGTATGTGCCTCAGTCCGTTTTGAAGTGTCAAACTCAATTCAAACGGACGGATGGCATACTGATGTGTGAACTTACCTTTATCTGCCTGAAAATGGCTGACACCTGGCGGACTTCATTATGTTAATGAGTTCTGCCACTGTCTGTGTGTAACCGCCATTTTGATAGTCCACCTCTCCGTCATTCTGGTCCCATGGTGGACCTGTATGACGGAGAGCTTGCCGCTGTTGTGAACCTAGCATAAGGCTATGGCTACACTATAACTTCCGTCATACAACCAAAGATGTCGCCCTGTGATTCTTTCACTCATGTTAGTGAATGGAGTCACATTGCAACCTGAGGGACCCAATGCGACTCCATTCACTAATGTGAAAGAGTCCCAAAGGGACACTGCGATCTTTGGTTGCATGAAGGAAGTAGTAGTGTAGCCATAGCTGTTTTGCACACTGTATTGTGCGTGAAAATGCACTTTAAACGTGTATAATGGCAAAAACTGGACGGGCGATATTACATATGGCAGTAGGGTGGGCCCCTGGAAATAATCCCACTGGTGGGCCCTAGGCACCCCAGTCCGACCCTGTTGATATGGATAAGATAAGTGTGTGCACTACAGACAGTATGAGGACACCGCAGGAGATGATACAACATGGGACTTGACCCAAGTGACATATTCATTGATTTCAGTTTCTTTCCTCCCTCCGCACATTAGGAGGTTAATGGTAATTGTTTATACAGATACACTGGGATCGCATTGATGTAAAACCACAAACCACTAAGATACAGTTACAGTGTAACATGTCATTAGTTAATAGATACACAATGTCGTACACACAACTCTTATTGTCGATGCAGCCTCGAGAAACAGGGATCGGGCCAATTGTTTTCATTATCAGTCGTCTGACAACCATGGTAATTGATCCCAGTGCGAACAAGTCAGACAACCTGAGAGATTAGAAAAAGAGAAAATGTATTCACCAGGTGACATAGGGTAGGACCCAGTCCGACGGGACAAAGAAGACTAGGGCTACACAGTGGCTTTGGCGTGACTCCCGTGATGTGAACAAAGATCGCAGTGTCACAATGGGACTTCTTTACCTCTGAGGTTCCTGTGACTGTGATGCTTAGTTACGAAGAGATCTAGCGATGCTCAATTTTTTTTGTAATTGGAAGTCAAGGTTCCAACTCTCTTGGGGCCATACTGTAACAAGAGTTACAAGACACAGGTCGCATGATGGGAATCAGGCCATGCAGCTTTCGTCTAGAGGGCATGGACAGATCAAGACGAACCTTACACATTACAAAGATATTGGACAAATTTTAACGTCTCCCCCAAACACACAAATACTGGGCTTTGTTGGGGTTTTCCGAAGAAGGGGAGGTAGCCATTTCTGGCTTATATCCACCAAAAACAAAGGGATTGGGTATAATGTCTGATCCTTACCCTCTACAACCTCTGTCATAGTGTCAGAGATGATTTCCAACCTCTCATTCCCCAGTGCCGTGCCGAAATCACCAAGTTTGGGCCACACAGTTATGTGCAGACAGTCACAAAGCCATGCAAATAGTACAGACATTTACAGGTATAATGGGATTCTGTGCTCCCTCCACCCCATTACACTCCACTGTATGGCAGCAGTAGGGAGCCTGAAAGCGGCAACGGTCAAGCATGAGCACTGACACTCCATTCAATGTCTATGTTTTTATCAACCCCATGGACACCAAATAGAATGCAATGGTGATCGTCCCAATTCCCAGGGGCTCAGCACCCCCATTTTGCTGATCGTGAGGGTCCCTGTGCTCATACAGAAGATAAATTTGTTACCTTCCCTATACGAACCCCTAATCATTTCCTAAATACCAGTTACATGTAAGCAAAGAAGGTGAATGACACAAAAACATCAAAAGAAAAAGATTCAGAGAAACATGCAATAAAAAAAAAAAAAAATCTAGTCTTGGCCTTCGTAAAACATTACCAAAAATGAACGTCCTTAAGTGTTACTGCCTGCAGTGATCTGCTCTGACAAATCTAACAGCTCTTTCTCTGTCAATCCTAATACACTTGTCACTCAGTATTATCCATCCTCATTACTGACAATGGGAAAGTTTATCTAGGGAACACGTATTAAATCATCCGCTCTTCACAAAGAGACCATGAAATTTCTTACAAAACATGAGGCGGAAGCAAATCTGACAACAAAAACCTCTTCCTGGCAGGTTTATTCCTTAACTCCTGTCCGGGGGAATAATCTGTGTATTATAAAATCATAGTAAACAATATGTAGAACACGGCCAGATACATGAATGACGGGGCAGGGTGGTGGGGCGGACGTCGCTGAGGATTTACTGGAGACCTTTCTGGAGGAGGGGAAGGAAAGGGGGTCTGGAAATCCAGGCCGAGGGGCGACATCAACACAAAGTAACCACTATTATGGAAGAAGAAATTCTCTTCAATTTGTTACAATGTTTTAAAATTGATTTATCGGACAAAAAAAATATAGAAAATTATACAAAAAAAAAATGTTCCAAGGAGAAGAGGTGACGGACGGACCCCCCAACTGCTGGAGGAAGAAATTATACATAAGAAGGATGATCCAAGGAGAAGACATGACGGACAACTGGAGGAAGTGTCTGACACCCTGGAATCTCCATGGGATGTTCACAATTTGTTCAGATCAAGACCCCCTTCTTTGTGGAGTTTTATAGGATACTAGCATCTGCCCGCGACTTTGTCTGCATGTTGTTGTTGGCGATGACCTGTGTATATGTGTGCAATCGCTGTTGGAGATGAACCGCCTGCGCCCGCATCTCAGCTCTGCTACATCTCTGCATATGCACAGTATACCAAGGTGTATGTACATCTCTGCATATGTACGGTATACCGAGGTGTATGTACATCTCTGCATATGGAGGCCATACTTTGCTGTGCTACAGCTGTGCCTAAGCTCTGCTACATCTGGCAATTTGTTTTCCAAGGGTTTTCATCTGGCAGTGCCTGAGCAGCTTCTGTGGTAGGAAAGGCCAAATGGATGATGCTCAAATTTGCCCCCCCCCCCCCCACTAAATCCCTCTCTCAATGTTTTCGGCTGGTTGCCTAGCTTACAGACCTGATTACAGGTCGAGCTGATGACGCAGTCCCTGCTCCTATTGTCTGCTTTCCCTCTTTCTGCAGATGGCTTTCAGTTTTTGCACCCTGAAGAAGGCTAGATAAGTTTCTTAATCAGAACTTCTGTTATTTGTGTGTAAATCTTACAAGTACGACCTCCATAACTGCATGAGCTGAAAAAAAGGAAGTGGAGGAGAGAGGAGACAGAAGGGCAGATGAAATCCTGACTTGAGAAAATCCCTTTAACAGCTGCCAAAGTACAGATTTGGGTTGTTCCAGCTAAAACTCCCATCTCCAAAAAAGTGGGAGAACAAGTGGAACACAGGGAAGCTACACAAAAAAACAAAAGCAGTACTGGTGTCAGTGAACATGGGGCTAAAAAAAGGTATCCAGCCTGTTGCAGGTCTTCGAAGACGTGACAGTTCTGCTTTAGGTGGTGGGGCCATGGAAAATTTTTGTACCAGGACTTTTTGGTTATGCCTCTTCCACCATTACTATTGGACTTTACTTAAAGAGAACCTTTCACCACCTCCAATAAGCCCATCTCTTTACATGATATTAACCCCCCCCACACACACACACACCAGTTCTGGTGCTGTTGGAAATTCTTCTCCAGCCCCCGCCATTCCTGAGCAATCAGCGCTGTTAGTTTTGGTCTCTGATATGCTACTGTTAGGAGGGCGGGGTCAGGCAGGTGCAGACAAGGGGGTTCTGACACTGGCTGCCTCTGATTGGAGCTCTGAATCACGCCCACATCAGGCACCAAAACTGTTGCCAAAACGGGCAACTGCCTGTTGCTTGGAATTGGTGAGGGCTAGAGAGAAAATTCCAGCTTTGCTGGAATCAGTGGAGCAGCGACTTTTAACAGATGCTAGGAACTAGAATAAGCGGAGGGGGCGAAAGGTTCTCTTTAAAGGTCAAGGGACCTTAAATAAACATAAAATGTAGCAACTTACCCATAAATATTTAATTGCATAACATCACTATGCTGCTTCATGAACAGTGTTACCCAAGACCAGACAGATGTCCATTTGGCTAGGTTGTTAACCAAAGCCCCCATGATGCTGCTTTTTGGCCAAGTACGCCTTCTCTTTGTATGTTTATGCCCTTGAAAGGACAGGCCCTTATTCTCGTACCAAGAACAACAGAGACGTAACAGACGCACGATTGTATCGATATCTACATCTAATAATGTGAGTTTTTAATAATATCGATATATTTTTCTCTCCCGTTCACTTCCGATAAAGATAAGAAAACCTTCTTGCAGCCGGTGACTGAGACAGCAGCTTCAATAAAAAATGTATGACCTTTTTTTCTTCAAGAGAATTAAGGGACATACTATAACAACTCTGACACCAAGGCTATGGGAATGTTATTTTTAGACGGCAGGACGATGCAGACAAAGCAGAAACGGTCCAAGAGCAGATTAAAATTCCAGCATTTAGGTTTCTTTTTTTTCTTTTCCTAACAATTCTTTAGCGGCCTCGGAGGAAAATAGAATTGTTTTGTATTCTTATGGAAAGCCTATATCCATACCTACGCTGGGAAGAGGTGACCCATACCTAATCTATGGCTTCTTCCTGCTCAAAAGTAAAAGGGCAATGCGGGCCTAAAAATATAATTTGACATTTTTCTACAGAAGGTAGCAATATCTTCTTGGTCTTCGAGGAGGGAGGGGGCTGGAAAAATATCACAGGCAAATGTATAGATGTGACCACTATGTCCATGGGGTTCACATTGTCATGGCTGGTTTAAGCTCTCCGTCCTCCCTGGTTGAAGAGTCTTGGGCAAAGAGGACCATGGCTAGAACTCCATGACTTTAATACCTTGGGGCAAACATGTAACTTACTTAAGACAGCTTTTGTAAGAGCTAAACTGTTAACGTTAAAGGGATTCTACCATTAAAATCGAATTTTTTCTCGTTGAAATGTAGGAATAGCCTTAAGAAAGGCTATTCTTCTCCTCCCTCATTTGCATACCGCCGTTCGGTATAAATCCCGTTTTTTGTCGCTATGCAAATGAGTTCTCTCGCAGCACTGGAGGCCGGCCCCAGCGCTCAAACAGCACTGGGGGTGTCCCCAATGCTGTGAGAGAACTCTCCAGCGCCGCCTCCATCTTCAGGAACGGCCTCTTCACGCATCTTCTTTCGGCACGGGTTGTCAAACTTTTAGGCTTTGGGCCTAGGGCAGAGCCGACTGATGCCCACTGGCCACAAGAAAATGGCCGCTTACTTACTCGTGGCTGCGGGCATGCGCAGTCGGCTCTGCCCGAGGTCTAGAAGTTTCCACCCCACCGCCAGAAGAAGACGCGTGAACAGGCCGTTCCTGAAGAAGATGGCGGTGGCGCTGGAGAGTTCTCTCACAGCATTGGGGAAGCCCTCAGTGCTGTTTGAGCGCTGGGGCCCGCCCCTAGTGCTGCGAGGGAACTCATTTGCATACCAATGAAAACCGGGATTTCTACCTAACGGCGGCGCGGAGAAGACATCTAAAGGTAGGAGAAGAATAGCCTTTCTTAAGGCTATTCCTACGTGTCAATGAGAAATAATTCAATTTTAATGGTAGAATCCCTTTAATATTTTTGGATGAAGAACCAGAAGAGAGAGGGCATCGAGAGAAGACGAGACATGAGACAGGAAATAATGCACAAAAAATTCACAATGGCGCCCAGTTCTACTCAACCAGCCATCATGTTTTAGCAGAACGAAGACCGGTCTCACCCTGACAGATCCCACTGATATAATATCGGAACTTTTATGGTATTTTTGCAATAAAAAAAATTAATGGAAACCCAATGGAACAGAGGCCAGCACTGGTGTGGGCAAAAACTTTTATCAATGTAACTGTTCTTACGCTTCTAGAGTCTATTGCTTAAACTGAGTCTAGAGACCTATTCAAGGTCACCAGTTGGGAGGTGACCTTGAATAAGAGTCAGGAGTCCAGCGTTGCACGGAACATCTGTTCCATGTAGGGGCCATCTACCGCCTCTCCACCCGTAAGTTTTAGCCTATCCTAGGTAAAAATGACTGGACAACCCCTTGAAGACCACTGGATGAAAGAGCTTAAAATAGTTTCTGATTATGGGATCTCTAGATCGAAGATGTTGAGAATGACCAACTATGTAACGGGAGTCCTGTACAATGGCATCTTCAAAAAGTTACTCCCATCCAATGTTTTGGATTAATCTTGAAAAAATATTGGATTAAAATTCACAATAAGGGATATCCTTTATAATACGTCCAGAATATCTGCAAAGAATTCTATTAATATTGATCTATAGTAACCTAAAGCTCTGCAATAGTAAAAAGCAAATAGAATAAACTACAGATGGATAATCTTATCCTAGTGATAGATAGGAAGTATTCACGAGTTACACACGTTACACGGAGGATAGAATATCAAAATGCTTTTATCAGAACAAGACTAAATAATACCACATGACATGACACCTAATTAAGGGATCGGATGTGCGGCTCCAACTCCAGAAAAAGTTCAGGGGAAAAAAAAACATGATAATAAACAAGCATGCTTGGCCCAAGGGAAAGTCAACAAGATGGCGGGATCAGCCCATTTGGAAAAACAGCAGAGCTGCCTGCGGCTTCCTCTATCATTCAGACATGTCCCTGTCACTAAAGCGTCACATGGGCACAAATCAGAAAAAAATTAGATATATTAAAATACGTTACTCACAGGCAATAATAAGAGAAATGAAACAAAAAGAATTGAATTTCAATAAAGTAGGATAGATTTTGGCTTATGTCTCCTTGGTATTAGAATAGGTTGGTGTTGTAACATAATATCAAGATGACGTTGCCGTGAAAAGAATCTGACGTAGCAAAAAACAAATTCCCGAAGTGACCCAAACTCTGCGTGGGCGTCCTCATCTTCTAATTCCCTCTACATGGGTCTCCTCCCATTACAAAAACATAAATCTTCTTAAAGGGGTTGTACAGGGTAAACCATTTTTGGCAAGGAGGCCACTGAGGGTGTAAAGAAAACCCCAAACACCCCCACTCACTTGTCCCTGATGCTTTAGTATCCTCCACTGCGGTCCGGCCCAGCGGCACCCAAAGGGCTTTTTCCAACGAAAGTCCTGGCCTCATGTGACCGCTGAGGCCAATCTGCGGCCTAAGGAAAGAAACCTATAACGTGACAAGCATAGGTCACCCGTGACGTCCAGTGTCCTTCCCTTAGGTCACAAAGGCCAATCCGTGGCCTCCGTGATCACATTGTTGCAACGACTTCTGCCGGAACAAGATCCAGGAGCAGCAGGACTGGTCCACTGGAGCACCAGGGACAGGAGAGTATTTTTTTTGGTTTCACCTTCCTGGTCTCCTTGTCCATGATGGTTTATCCCCGTTGAAGCTGTATAGGCTTAGAAGAACCTTCTAGGACGTTTATGGGCCCTTCAGTAGTCTTATTTACTAATTAAAAAATGAGTCGGACCAGCCCCTTAAAGGAAAGGGGTAAGGAAGGAAATATTTATAGTTTTGGGGAAGAACATGTACAGAAACGGTTCATCGGATGGATACAAGAGTTGGGAAGCGAGGCTCCTGTGAACAGATGAACTGGCCTGAAGGTCTAGTCGGTCTTCTCTTTTTGGGGGTAAATGTAATTTGCCGTTCCATCCCAGAATGGAAAACCTTGAATAACCATCAAATAATTTAATGCAACATATCCAAACCCAAAACATGGGTAAGGCCCGAGGCCCTAGGAAGTGTCAAAAAGACACAGTCCCCTGCCCATCCTACCTGCCTGGTGGACATCTCAGTCTACATTTTACCGAGAAGCTCCATTCACCAACTTGTACAACTTGCCGATTTGTAATTTTTTTAAAATTTTTTATACAAAGATGAATATAAATTTGGCTCCAACTATCTCTTTTGTCCGCGGGTTCCCAAGCAGACGATGAGATCTTACGGGACTGTTTATCATATCATTTAGCTGGGAAATCTCTAACATATTTGACATACTTGGAGAAGTTACCTAATCGGGGAAGTTTTAGCATGTGTCTGGTCATGTAGCCATCTTTTAGTCAATCATCAGAAAATCAAAGGCAAATTGGCATGACTCAACCCAAACTTTAATACCGCATGATTGTGTCGTGTAAGCTTGTTTTGTGCGAGGGCTGCTGTGGTTTTAGCGAGGAGATTAACGACCGGACCTAAGCTGGCCTACAAACCTTGCCCTGCTGATGCCTCCAGCCCTTTGAAGTCTGACCACCATACCTGGCATAACTACAGTGGGAACTAGACTGGTGTCACATCTAATCACGTTGCCGGCCTCAGCAGTGCTAACTATGGCCTTTACTAATTGGCCCAATTGCGGATTATACCTTTTGCTACGAGATTCAAGACAATAATTTAGTCAAATGATGGTTTTTATCTCCATCTAATTAAGATTCCAATAGGGGGAAGAAATAGGATTAGACAGAACTTCACTAGGAACTTTTTTTATAAGATTTTTTTTCCCTATAGAGCCGGCGTTGATGTAAAAAATACAGGTACAAGTTTTATTATCTTCGCCCCATGGAAATGAATATTCAAGACAGGCTCATTACTCATCACTTAAAGGGATCATCTAACTTAAAGTGGACCTCCAATAAAAAAAAAAAAAATCTTCTTAAAAATGAATAGTACAGGTCAATAGAAGAAACTTTGTGATATATCTTATTAAAGAAATCTGTTTCCTTCCCCACTTATCAAGCTACTTATTCATCTATGGAGAGGGAAGGGGGAGGAGGAGGAGGGTGCTGAAAAACACACAGATAACTGCTGCTGATACACTCTGCTATTCTGTGCTAGAAATAAGATACCATTGCACAGAATGATGTCATAAATCAATTAACATCCTCACCTCCTCCTCCTCTCTCCATAGAGTTCTGTGTGTGAGCTGGATATGGACTGAATGTAAACAAACAGACTGAGTGAAGATAAGGAGATGAGCCGTTTAATGGAAAAGGAAACAGATTTTGTTGATAAGATATATTACAAAGTTTCTTATATTCACCAGTACTATTAATCTATGCAAAGTGGATATATCAGTGGAGGTGCGCTTTCCAATTGATGGCCTACCCTTAAAGGGGTTATCTTTGTCTATGATATTAAGCTCCGCTTCCTCTGTGACATCACAACTATTGGTCACATGGCCATGATGTGGCCCAGTCCCAATCAAATAGATGAGGCTGAGCTGCAATACCAAGTGCAGCCACTATACAATGTATGGCGCTGTACTTGTTAAGTAGTGAATAGGCCACAGCAATCAATATCATAGACCCAGATAACCCCTTTAAGAAAGTTTAAAAAAACCCAAAAAACCTTTAATAGAGTATTCAGCTAAGCAATGGATGACATAAATGTACGATGAAGGGATAAAACTTTAAGACGACCACAGACATAATGGTCACAGGTACCAAAAAGCAAAAAGAATCATCCCAAAAATTTTAATAGGACATGTCTAAAAATGATCATCACTTGCTAATTATTAACGGATGCAAACAATAGCAATGATCATTGCAAAGAGGAAGGTCAGAACTTAATAAAGGAACGCGCCAAACGTCTGTGTCTTTGATAATATTGTGTATTGATCAAATAGTTTGTTTGTTGTTTGTCTAACATTCATCTTTCCAAATCTGTCACCGTTTCAGAGACGGGAAATTTCTGTCCTTCCAAGAGTGGGGTCTGCAGGGAGAGAAACTGATCTGTGATACAAAGGTGTATATGATGTGGAAGAGGAATTCTGAATAAAACACAAGAGAGAATCCTGACAGGACTCCTGAGAGAGATGCTGAGAGTCCTGATTACCCGGCTCAGGGCCTGTTCACATCTGCGCCCGGGAGTCTGTTTTGCAGGTTTCTGTTTCCTGCACAAAACAGAGCAGGAGATGGAAAGCTGCAGGACTCTTAAACCCATTCATTTGAAAGGTGTCTGGTTGTGAGCGCCGGTGAGCGTTTTATGCTGTCCGCGGCGAAACCGTTTTTTTTTTTTTTTTTAAACGGACACAGAGTCGGACATGTAGTACTCTGTGTCCAGTTTTAAAAAAACGGTTTCGCCGCGGAGAGCATAAAACGCTCACCGGCACTCACGGCCAGACTCGGCATGACAGTTTTCCATCTTCTGCATGCAGAAGACGGAAACCTGAGAACGGAGACCCGAACGCTAGTGTGAACCCAGCGTCACACCCAATGATTGACAGCTCTCCCTGTATCAGTGTGTACACAGAAGGATGTCAATTCCTGTGTGTGGGCAGGATAGGCAGGACTCTCATTGTCCCTACCAGGAGTCCTGTCAGGATTCACTCTGCTTATTACTCAGAAGTTACAAATTATATACCCCTATATATCACACAGTTCAGCTTCTCTCCTCTATCCTATACCCCTATATATCACACAGCTCAGCTTCTCTCCTCTATCCTACACCCCTATATATCACACAGCTCAGCTTCTCTCCTCTATCCTATACCCCTATATATCACACAGCTCAGCTTCTCTCCTCTATCATATGCCCCTATATGTAACACAGCTCAGCTTCTCTCCTCTATCCTATACCCCTATATATCACACAGCTCAGCTTCTCCCCTCTATCCTATACCCCTATATATCACACAGCTCAGCTTCTCTCCTCTATCCTATACCCCTATATATCACACAGCTCAGCTTCTCTCCTCTATCCTATAACCCTATATATCACACAGCTCAGCTTCTCCCCTCTATCCTATACCCCTATATATCACACAGCTCAGCTTCTCTCCTCTATCCTATACCTCTATATATCACACAGCTCAGCTTCTCTCCTCTATCCTATACCCCTATATATCACACAGCTCAGCTTCTCCCCTCTATCCTATAATCCTATATATCACACAGCTCAGCTTCTCTCCTCTATCCTATACCCCTATATATCACACAGCTCAGCTTCTCCCCTCTATCCTATAAATCACACAGCTCAGCTTCTCTCCTCTATCCTATAACCCTATATATCACACAGCTCAGCTTCTCCCCTCTATTCTATAATCCTATATATCACAGAGCTCAGCTTCTCTCCTCTATCATATACCCCTATATATCACACAGCTCAGCTTCTCTCCTCTATCCTATAACCCTATATATCACACAGCTCAGCTTCTCTCCTCTATCCTATACCCCTATATATCACACAGCTCAGCTTCTCTCCTCTATCCTATAACCCTATATATCACACAGCTCAGCTTCTCTCCTCTATCATATAACCCTATATATCACACAGCTCAACTTCTCCCCTCTATCCTATAACCCTATATATCACACAGCTCAGCTTCTCTCCTATATCATATAACCTATATATCACACAGCTCAGCTTCTCTCCTCTATCCTATAGCCCTATATATCACACAGCTCAGCTTCTCTCCTATATCATATACCCCTATACATCACACAGCTCAGCTTCTCTCCTATATCATATACCCCTATATATCACACAGCTCAGCTTCTCTCCTCTATCATATACCCCTATATATCACACAGCTCAGCTTCTCTCCTCTATCATATAACCCTATATATCACACAGCTCAGCTTCTCTCCTCCATCCTATACCCCTATATATCACACAGCTCAGCTTCTCTCCTCTATCATATACCCCTATATATCACACAGCTCAGCTTCTCTCCTCTATCATATACCCCTATATATCACACAGCTCAGCTTCTCTCCTCTATCATATAACCCTATATATCACACAGCTCAGCTTCTCTCCTCTATCCTATACCCCTATATATCACAGAGCTCAGCTTCTCTCCTCTATCATATACCCCTATATATCACACAGCTCAGCTTCTCTCCTCTATCAGATACCCCTATATATCACACAGCTCAGCTTCTCTCCTCTATCCTATAACCTATATATTACAGAGCTAAGAAATGTTGGATTGCTACAAAACCTGACATGCAGTTATGTCTCAGGCAGATATATAAATGTGGTCTGATTAGACGCTGGGTCTTGCTTCCCCTACTAACTGAATAAAGGGTTATCAGAGGCTACATTTCGGTAGTGTACCTCTTGGTGAGACATTGTTGCCTGATAGACATTTTGCACAGTTGACAGACTTTGAGAAGAGACCATCATTGGACAGAGTAGTGGGATGGGTGTTGTCAAACTGCCATCTAGGTTGTTCTGAGCAGCTGTCAGGAGGTGTTGGGAGAAGTGGTTACACAAGGACAAGGTGCACAGGCTCCAGGCAGACAGACCACCAGTGGAGAGGATAGTCAATCTGCTGAGAAGAACGAGCAACTCCCATAGTCTTCTTTTCCACCATCCACTGCCTTTATTACACACCCCGTCTCTGCCTGCACCATTTCCAGACACTTAAGGATGGAAATCTGGTGTCAGTGCACCCATGACCTTGTCCTACCATTGCTATCCAGCCACTCATGCCTTTGTTTTCAGTGGTGTTATGAATAGGAAAGCTGGATTGGAATCTTTAGTGACTAATCCAGGTTTTTCTGGGATCCGAACAGAGTCGAGATAGAGTATGGAGGCTTCATGGTGAGCGCTTCATTTCTGCCTTTGCTGTAGTATGACACACTGCCACAACAGCTGTTGGAGCCATCGCAGTTGACCACCCCTAGTAGTGATACGAGGACACTAACAGGTCAGCGATACGTACACAACATCCCATGGTCGCGTGGGTCATCTCCCATGGCAGAGCTTCCAATTGGCATTTTTCAGCAGGATAATGCTCACCCACAAATGTCTCCGCAAGAGTGCAAAACTTCCTTAGTCTGCTCGATTGCCAGATTTTTCGCCAATCAAGCATTTATGGGACCAGTTAGGACGTCCGCTTTGGCAAGCTACGAGTGGGCAGCATTTATAAGCCCAGTTGCAACATCTCAGGGCAAATGTGCTACAGGATTCTAAAGAGAACCTATATATCTCCATGTCCAACCGTCTCTCATCTTGTATCCAGATTAGAGGCACCAACCAAAGACTCCATTCTATTGTACCGTTGTCCCCAATAAACTGTTACTATTGTAATGACTTACATCGATCATTCCGTTAAAACAAAGAAAATTTCAGCGATTCCAAAAACTTCTTGGTACGTTTTTTTTTCTCAATGAGTGTATATAAAAAAAATTCCGCACTGAAATAATAATAAAAAAAACCCCCACCAGACAAAAAGCAACTTGAAACAAGATCATTATCAAAGCCAACATTTTTCAATGGGACTTTCTTTCTGAAGACGCAGCGGAGACATTCCTATGGCACAGTACCGACGTGGTGACTATGGTGATCGTAACCATTCAAAAAGACAAGATGAGGCAGCAATTAAAATCTTTCCCTTGGGTATAGCCATGCAGTTTTCTTTTTAGCATACCCTTGCTATGTGCCTCATCTTCAACCAACTTTGGCATCTGTGTTACTCAAAATTTCAGTTTTGTAAGCAAAAATATTCTTAATGTGCTGTCAAAAATATGAATCTGGGCTTGTAAGAAATCTGAAAAAAACAGATTTGACTTAAAGCAGGTATACAAAAAAAACCCCATATACCAGCAGATGGGACTCTACTCATTGGAAAAAGGAAAAGGGTCTTACATGTTGTAGGGTTTTCCCATAAACATAGGAATAGAAATTTTTTGAATATTAAAAGTTAAACATTGGAGCAAAAAAAAAACAAATAATTCAAAATGTTACAGTTTTAAAGAATTTCTATAACCATCGAGTGGTAACATGTGTTGTCTTGATCGGGTGCCAATGGATAGGACTGTGAATGTTAGAACTTTCTATGGGTCGTGACTTGTCAGAAATCCAGCCATGATGTCCTTATAGTGATTGTAGGGTCAACCTGCCTGTTCTTGGCCAAAATAAGAAAGCCACGGCTGGGTTTCTGACAAGTGCCACTTATGGAAGGCTCCGATACATCTCTCCCAAGTTCGCCGCACGTACACGTTTGACTTGGCCAAGCATCCATCTGTTGTGAATGGGGAGAGGAGATCGTGGCTGCAGAAACACATGGGGAGGGGGCTTATCTTCTATAAAAATCAAATGGCCTGGGCGCTGAAAATCGGCATCCCCGATCCGCACCTAACCGGACATCATTTGTAAGTAATGGTCAATCTCTCCTAATATTCTATCATTGGACAATTTCAACCAAAACCATCGTTCATCAGGTGAACCTTAACCACAGCTGGTCTGTCGTCGCCTGGATAGAAGGTGGTTGTGTTAAAATTTTTTGTGCCGAGTAGAGTACAGGGATGATCTTTCCATCAAAGCTGACCAGCGCCAATGGCTAACAATGTGTATGGCTCTGTCTAAGAAATGACCATTCACCAGATGATTGTTCAACCATTAAAGGGGTTGTCCAACTTTTTCAAAATGTTCATGACGTCCTTGGGCCCCATTTCCAGTGGTGGCAGCTCCAGTCTACTGTTTACAGGTCCTCCAGCAGACATCACAAGTGACATCCGGATTATGAGAGGCGGTCATTGTGACCAGACCTATTCACAACGAAACGTGCCGATTATGAAGAAGAGGTCACCATTGACGTCTGTGATTGGCTGTAGCAATCACTTGGCACAAACAACCCATGGACCTGTAAACTGAATACCCGGAATTGTGGCCGCTGGAAACTGATGACTTGAAAAGTTTTTACATTCATGACTAGGGTTCAGCCGATCTTGAGATTTGGGGATCATTTTTAAAATCCGATTTTCGATCATTTTCTTGCCGATCCCGAAATTTGCTCGATCGCCGATCGCGGTCCGAACTTTCCGAATCCCTCAACCCTAGTTACTTTATGTTTATGGAGTAGGGTTGCACCGACCTTGATCATTTTTAAAATCTGATTTTCGATCACTTTCCAGCCGATCCTGATCGTGAAATTTGCTCGATCGCCAATCGGGATCCGATCTTTGCCAATCCCGATCGTTTAACCCTATTCATAACCCCTTCAGCAGCCCTATTAAACATTAAAATAGTGGGGTCCCTTTACCCAACATCTATTGGGTGTAGCCACTTTTACACAACTCCAGTTCAGCAGTTAAATTGTTCATGATCAATTAAACCTCTAAGATTTGTTGACCGTCACCCTACCATCCTTGTGTCCATATACTGCAGAGTCTGAGGTGTCCACGTCCACCTCCATCTTGGCCTGCTCTGTAAATGTTACCAGAACATTACCAAGTCAAAGTGGAAAATCAAAATATTAACTCATTCGCTCTTTGTCCCTGAAGAAACAGTGGCCACAAAGAAAATGCGAGCCTTTGTTTCAACTGGTTTTAAGTAGCTTCTAAGGGAGTGTCTCCTCTATAGGACCTTGAAGAACCCATACGGAGATGACCTGCTTGAGGGACAGGTTGTCTGATTAACTATTAACTACAGCCAATAAGATCAGATAATTAAGCATTACTTAGGGGGATGGCATCGTAATTTGTCAATGGCCGGCACTTTCCTGGCTGATTTATAGCACCGTCTCACTTGCAAGTGTGAAGAATAAGAAAGTGAAAGAAGACCCTTGGAAGTGGCCAGCTAAAGACGGAGTAGGGTCACGCAAGGGCCAAAACAGTCACTTAAGGGTGAAGTCCCAGAGACCAAAGCCATGCCAGCCTTCATTGCCAATCATTTGGTGGTGGCCTAAAATATGCTAATTTATTGGTGACAATTCACTCTTTTTTTTTATGGTTTTAGCCCCTTAAGGACAAGCGGACTTGCTTAAAACCTTTTCATCTCAAAGGAGATTAGGGACAGACTGGATTGTGGGATGGGGTGGGGGGTCATGTAATGGCTTTATTTGGAGAATAAACCACGTTGCACCTAAAAACTTCAAAGACTTCACACCTTGCAAATAATTAGAATTTTGGGGGGTGAAATTTTTATTGTCATTAAAGAAAAAAAACAAAAACATAAAATAGACGAAACGATAGAATATTTTTCTCTCTCTCTTTACGTCTACATCCATCTAGAGATAATTGCCTAGAATGTAAACCTATAAGGCTCCCTCGTTGGTCCCATCTTACCAAATTAGAGCGAGTAATTAATCATTAGACGTAGAATTTTATTGAGTTAAGTCTCTGGCCTAGTTTCCCGCCGCTGTTTTAAGACTTTATTGTGCTTTCTCTAATTTGAGGTATCACGTGCCATTATATTTGCCAAGACTGGATATGACAAACCGCTAAGACATCCCGCATAATTAGGAGCTTGTGCGCTCAAGCGGACCAAACCGGTAACAACGTAAATATTTGCATTTTGTAATTTTTTATTTATTTTTTAAAAACATTTCATAGAAGTATATTTTTAGCTTCTTAAACTTAATCATAATTTTCAGCTTTTTATTTTTTTTTTTTTTTTTTTATTTAAATGCCAGGTCCTTGGTGCTTCATTTTTTTTTCTTTTAAGAAACTTTAGCTTCAGCCAGGTCCTTGGTGCTTCATTTTTTTTTTCTTTTAAGAAACTTTAGCTTCAGCCAGGTCCTTGGTGCTTCATTTTTTTTTTCTTTTAAGAAACTTTAGCTTCTTACCTCAATTGTGAACTTTTATTTATTTATTTTTTATTTAAAAAGCCAGATTTTTTTTTTTTTTTTTTGAAGCTTTAACTTCTTACCCCATTTTTTTTTTTATTCAAAACCCTTGGTGCTAATAATTTTTTTAAAGAAATTTTAGTGTTTTACTTCAACGCTGGAAAATTTTCCTTTTTAATTTTAAACCCACCTTTGCGTCATTTTTTTTTTTTTTTTTTAAAGAAATTTTAGCGACTTACCTTATGCTGAATTTTTTAATTTTTTTTAATCCAGGTTCTTGATGTTTAATTTTTTTCTAAAGAATTTTTTTTTTTTTTTTTTTTTAAACCTAGGTTCTTGGTATTATTATAATTTTTTTTAAAAAAAAGCCTTGGTGTTAATTTTTTATTTTATTTAAGATCCAGGTTCTTGGTGCATAATTTTTGAATTTTTTTTTTTTAAAGAAATTTTTGCTACTTACCTCAACGCTGAACTTTATTTATTTATAAGTTAGGTTCTTGGTATTATTATAATTTTTTTTAAAGTAATTTTTGTCTTTTCTTTTTTTAAACCTAGGTTCCTGGTGTTAATTATTATAATTATTATTATTTTTTTTTTTAGCCAGGTCCTTGGAGTGTATTATTTTTATTTAAGATCCAAGTTCTTGGTGCATAATTTTGAAATTTTTTTAAAGAAATTTTTGCTACTTACCTCAACACTGAACTTTTTTTATTTATTTATTTAAAAGCTAGGTTCTTGGTGTTAATTATTAATTTTTATTTTTTTTTTAAGAAATTTTAACTTCTTACCTCAATACTGAACATCTTCCTTTTCAACTTAAAAGCCAGGTCCTTGGTATCGGACACCTCAGAAATCAAACTGTTAAGTCGAGGAATCTTGTGGACGAGAAATAAACCTTGGGAGGAAGAAAAAAAAAAAAAATCAGGGACAAAATTAGAGAAAAAAAAAAAAAAAACTCCTGTCCTCGAATGAATAAATTAGAGTCTTAAAAGGCAATCTTGGTATATTTGAACACATTCACTTGCTTTCCCTATTTAGACTGAAGCTTGCTACTGAGACCACTCAAGCAAGCTGGGTGATTATGCTCAAGTAATGAAGCAGAATAAGATGGAGGAATCCTTGTGCAAGGCACACTAATTGCACTTTGGTACAGATGTACAGATGTAAAGAGGGATCTGAAGACTTGTCAAAGCTACGGCAGATTTGTGTGCGATTTTCTGCTTGTATTTACAGTAAGCAAATACGGCTATCGCCTTCCAAGCTGCCCACGGCTCTGTGGAGTGATCTTTATTTTATTAACTGCACCAGTAAGCAGCCAACACAACATGGTTTTATGGGTTACTGATAACCAGTGAAGTTCTAATGAAGGCCATTTCATTTTACACCTTGCCATTCAGCTTTATCTGCTGTGAAAAAGAGATATTTTTAGAAGGTAACCGATCGGAGAGAATACGGTACACCGCCGCCCCCCTTCCATCTCTCCAGGTCTGAAATTTTTTTTTAATAATATTTTTTGAAAGTGTGTTTCAAATGCCATAGGTAGACTGCCAGGCTGGCATTCTGTCAGCGAAAATTTATGCTGATCCCTTCTGACAAGGACGCTGGATGGCTTTTTTTTTTTTTTTTGTGCTGCCGAAAATAATTTCTTAAACAACCCAGGGGTAATTTTCCACGGCTGATAAGTCCGAAACGGCCGCGGCCGGTTTGTTTCGAAGAAAGAAAAAAAAAGGTTCACTGGTAGATGTAAAAATGTACATGGAGAAAGAAAAAAAAATGAAAAAGTTGCACATGGATACATTTAGGTCAAGTAGTGACAAAAACTATCTTGCTACAGTTTCCATCCTGGAGCTGTAACTGAACGAGCTCAAGTGTGAATAAAGTTGCACGTGTTTGAAGTTTGCAGTTTCCCCTCATTGTGGGAAGAATATCTAAGCAGGTTTTTTTTTTTTTTTCAGCCGAATCAGGAAAAACTGATCCAATTTCGAGGCTGCAGCCAGAAGTCTAGAAGGGAATCAGATTCTCACCAAGGTTACCATGGGACTACAGTATTTGTGACCATAATAATGGCAGTAATTTATGCAAACTGCGAGCGCCGCCCTGAATTACAACCGCTTGCCATTCATTGCTTTTCAACATTCACGATGGACACAAGTTAACCCTTTGGAAAACTTTTTTTTTTTTTTTTTACGTCAGGAAATTATAATTCAGAAGTGAAAGTCTAAACACTAATTAATCTGTGGAATCCGGTAATGTAACCAGAAGAAGAAGAAGAAGAAGAAGAGACAGGTCCGAGAGGTTTAGAAGCAGCCAAATGATTTATGTGATAGTTTATGTAGTTTGTGCAAATTTTATTTAGTTTAGGATTGAGAAAGACTGACATATTGGCCTTAAAAAGGTCCCGGAGGATAATAGATAGATAGATAGATAGATAGATAGATAGATAGATAGATAGATAGATAGATAGATAGGAGATAGATAGGAGATAGATAGATAGATAGATAGATAGGAGATAGATAGATAGATAGATAGATAGATAGATAGATAGATAGATAGATAGATAGGAGATAGATAGATAGATAGATAGATAGATAGATAGGAGATAGATAGATAGATAGATAGATAGATAGATAGGAGATAGATAGATAGATAGATAGATAGATAGATAGATAGATAGATAGGAGATAGATAGATAGATAGATAGATAGATAGATAGATAGATAGATAGGAGATAGATAGATAGGAGATAGATAGATAGATAGATAGATAGATAGGAGATAGATAGATAGATAGATAGGAGATAGATAGGAGATAGATAGATAGATAGATAGATAGATAGATAGATAGATAGATAGGAGATAGATAGATAGGAGATAGATAGATAGATAGATAGATAGATAGATAGATAGGAGATAGATAGATAGATAGATAGGAGATAGATAGATAGATAGATAGATAGATAGATAGATAGGAGATAGATGATAGATAGATAGATAGATAGATAGATAGATAGATAGATATATAGATAGATAGATAAGAGATAGATAGATAAATAGATAGGAGATAAGATAGATAGATAAATAGATAGGAGATAGATAGATAGATAAATAGATAGGAGATAGATAGATAGATAGATAGATAGATAGATAGATAGATAGGAGATAGATAGATAAATAGATAGGAGATAGATAGATAGATAGATAGATAGATAGATAGATAGATAGGAGATAGATAGATAGAGAGATAAATAGATAGGAGATAGATAGATAGATAGATAGATAGATAGATAGGAGATAGATAGATAAATAGATAGGAGATAGATAGATAGATAGATAGATAGATAGGAGATAGATAGATAGAGAGATAAATAGATAGGAGATAGATAGATGGGGGGGTCCATACCCTCGCACCTCCCAATCAGCTGTTGATAGTCCTCAGTGCCCATGTGTGTACGGCAGCTTCTATAGTTACCATACACAGCGCCAGACAACGTATAGGGCTGTGGTATTGCAGCTCTGTCCCTTTCACTTGAATGGGGCTGAGCTGCAGAACAAACACGTGATGAATAAACAAGACTGTAGACACAGCCTATTGCCAGGGGTTCGCCCACTGATCTGATACTGAAGTCCGATCTTAAAGATCTGTCATCCACATCTAGGGGAAGAAACCCATTTAAAGAGGTTGTCCAAGACTATGATAATCTGCACCACTTCCTTTTCTCAGGCCAATGACATCACATCTATTTTCCATACAGCCATACTATAGCTCAGTCCCTTTTAAATGAATGGGGCTGAGCTGCAATACTAAGAACAGCCACTATACAATGTACGGCGCTGTGTTTGGTAAGAAGTGAAGAGATCGCAGCAATTAATATCAGTGTCCAGGACAACAAATATTGGACAGATGGAACATTATGTATCAGATTTCTTCAAGGAAAGGAAGGGACTGAGCAACGTCATCCTCACCGGCAAAATAGTGGTGTGTCTCAGGCGAGACATGGATTACATAAGCACAGGGTCCTATTCCCCAAAAACGGTCCAAGAGAATTTGACCCTTTAGCAGTGACAGCCAGAAATGCAGACACCCAATGAACCCCATTATAGCCCCCGCCCCACTCCATGCCTATACTGGCTAGGTGACTGTAGCGGCCAATCACTGGCCTCGGTGGTCACATGTTGAGTACCGGTGATGTCACTGCCAAACCCGTGCGGGCACCACATGGAACGGATGAGTGACGCCAATATGGAGGAACAGAGGAGGTGAGTATTGCCGGGGGAGGGGAAACAAAAATTAATGTAATTAATGTAGGGTGAAATTCAAGTCAAGGGGTCATCAATGGTAAATTTTGGCAATTCCCATTAATTAGGACCGCCCAATGGACTCCTATGCCGAGAATGAGCAGATTGAGATCAATAAGTTATACTGAATCTTTTCCTATAAAACTACATCAACCTGCTCATCCATTTCTACACTATACTATAAATGTACCATGCACTTGGCCGAGGGTCCGAACCCGTTTTCACAAATCCCTCATAGACTTGAGTCTCTTCGGGCATCCGTAAAAATGGCCCGGGAAACGGCATGTGCTATTATTTAAAGGGATCCTATCAATGAAATAAAAATTTTTGTCCCTAACATTAGGAATACCCTTAAGAAAGGCTATTCGTCTCCTACCTTTAGATGTCTTCTCCGCGCCGCCGTTCTGTAGAAATACTGGTTTTCAACGGTATGCAAATGAGTTCTCTCGCAGCACTGGGGGCGTCCCCAATGCTGCGAGAGAATTCTCAAGTGACACCTCCATCTTTTTCAGGAACGGCCTCTTCACGCGTCTTCTTCCGGCGGTGGCTTCAAATTTCTAAAGCAGACTGCGCATGCCCGCCGGCCACAAGAAAATGGCCACTTACAATACTGTGTAAGCGGCCATTTTCTTGTGGCCCACAGGCATGTGCAGTCGGCTAGAAGTTTGAAGCCAATCCCCAGAAGAAGACGCAAAGAAGACCCCTGAAGAAGATGGAGGTGGCGCTGGAGAGTTCTTTGGCAGCATTGGGACCGCCCCCAGTGCTGCGAGAGAACTCATTTGGATATCGTCGAACACCAGGATTTATACGGAACGGCGGCGCAGAGAAGACATCTAAAGGTAGGAGACGAATAGACTTTCTTAAGGCTATTCCTACGTATTAGGGACCAAAAATTCTATCTTAATGATAGGATCCCTTTAATGGATTGGTCACATGGCCCGTTGCAGAGACAGGGGCCATGTCCACACGGCCAGATAAATTGTAAAGAAGTCTCCATTATAGGAAATAAGTGATTTTTTTGTTATTTTTAGGAAAATCGTTCCACCGATGGTCAACTGCAGTTATTCCTATTCTTGATCGATATAGCGAGTGCAGGGCGCACAGGAGCCGGAGCCCGACACCTCGCCATCCACCGTCTTCTACCCTCTTCGGCTTGAACTTCTATGTAATTTTTCTTTTAGTAGATCCATAAATAATTGAGTGCGCGCGGCGATAGTAAATGCTTTCCCCAATCTCCGACGCCAGAGCTTCCCAGTATAAAACTATTGATTTCATGACAACTTCGACTGGCTGGTCAGATGACTGCCAAGCCTCCTCAAGCCTACGAATTCCCCAAAGCCTGCCTATTGAGATGTACATCTGCTTGAGACGCGCCTCGCTAATCTGACTTGACAACATGCAAGGAAATTCCGTGTTCCCTTTTTGGTGCTTTAATGCATTTTACTCAGGGAGGGGGGGGGGGCATTGCTAAAGATTAACAAGCAGCCAATGTGGACAAGATTTATTCTGGAGACCTGTTTGGTTATTATAGGAGGAATCCATTCATAGGGTCTACAGGCTTGTAGGTGTCGGGAGGATATCCTACATCAAGGAACGTCCCAATAATAAGAATAAATCACCCCAAATATTGGGGTTTATTGTAATGAAGACAAGTGATACGAGGCATTAGTTAGAGGGCGTTGTCCAGGGTTTAGGGTTCTAGGGGCTATCCATAGAATAGGCCATAAGTAGATGATCAGTGGTGAGCCAACATTTGGCGTCGGCAGTGGTCAACTGTATGGGGTTGCTTCCATCGCCCAAACTATGTATTGAATGGGACTGGAATCGATTGGCTACAAGCCGTGTATAGTGGTTGGGCGCCCGCGGTTCTACAGCTCAGGTCCCATTGAAACCCAGCCATTACACAGGTACTGGAGCAATTTGCTTCTAGCCCCATGTTGGTCCCCAACCATCGGTCCACAGACAAGGCCGTTGGGGTATTTTTGCCGGTCCACCCGGTGGAGGCTGGTCTCAGTCTTAGATTGTTATTGTAACACAATGCAGCCCACCTAGAATATGATCCAACCCGCTCCATAACCCCTCACCAAATAACCAAAGCCCCCGACCCTGTCGGGTTATGGAGAAATGGTTTTGCTTGAAGCCGGTCCCTGGTGCAAAATAGGTTGAGGAGTACTGGTGCACAGTACAGGAGCTGGAAGTGGCCCTGTACAACTAATCGCTGCTGGGGGCTATTTATTGGCCCCTCACCAATCCGATAATTATGTCAATTCCAAATTAATGGACAATCCCTTTAATGTTGATACCTGCCTTGACATAGATTCATATAGGAGCCACTTTAGATTGTACTTCCCTTTACTTGAGCTTCAATATTATTACACCAGTGGGTTCTTCTTTCGGAAAACCTGGACCATTCACAAGGATGGGGTAACAATTTGGACAAAGGAGGTGGATAAGTGTAAGAAAAATCGTAACCACTCCCACCTTGTCCTGCAGATGGTGTACAGTGCTGTCACTGGCTATAGAAGAGCGTACAGTTCCCGTTACACAACTATAGAGAATATAGTTACGATAATGACACTGTCCAGCAGGTAGAGATGGTACAGTCTCTAGCTGACCATGTGATACTGTGCAGAGCAATGAGAAAGACGAATACAAAAGTCAAGGTGGTGTCTGATCAGGAACCAAGGAGAAGCTGGACTGCAGGGATATGAGGGCTTTATACACGAGTGGTGGAATCCTGGATGGTGCAAAAGGCTACCATAGTAGTAAAAAAGACAAGAAGAAAGAAAAACCTTGAAATTTCTACAATAAGTTTTTAGTTGAAAGGGCAAACTATGATGTAGTGGCCATAGATTCAGGCACAGATGAGTCAGTGTAAGTTTTGGAGTAGAGAATTCAGACTGGTGGTGACAAGCCATGATCTAAAGTTAGAAGACCTCTCACTCTTCGGAATATATGACCGGTGCTCAGGCCTACAAATGTGTCCTTCCTTCTTGGTTAGCGATATCTCAGGTTGAGAGGAGTCAGATGACCAGCTCTGAATTTTTTTGGGTGTTACTCAGGTTACTTGTACAGTGTAACGCAAACATTTTCTTGGTAAAGGTAGTCACCTTGGGCCACCCATCGTAGGACATCTCGAGCCAAGACCAAAGGGAAGGACGGACACGTTTGTACTAAGCAAATAATACTCTCCCGGTTGGTTGTACATTCAGATGCCTAGAAAATGAAAACTAGCCATGAAGGAACGTGGCATCAATGTTCCCCACGTCCGGAGACGACTCAACTCACCGTGATAGTCCTTGTATAATGGATTGGATTCCCTCTCCGAGCCGATAAATGATTCAAGGCCGACGACCGTATCTGACAAGTTCCTCACACGTGCAATAATTGCTTTATTCTGTAAAACAAGCAAACAAAGTAGAGAGCGAGGAAGACGTAATTATTGTTTATAGGACGAACCCGCGTCTTATCAATGAGCAGAGAAATAGCCAGAAATAAATCCCGACTATAAACCAACACAATCCAGCGCCTCGTGAGCGAGACCGAGGGAGAGACCGAGGGAGAGACTCGGAATCTCCCAACATACTCAATAAAGCCATTATATACTACAACAACAAACAGGAGACGGCATGTCATGTATAAGGCAATCGCTCACCGACGGGGTCACCACTGTACATGAATATGGGGGCAGCCATCTTGCCTGAGCATTTAGTGATCTGCTTTACAGCATAGTCATGGACATAGATGGCAATAGTCTGGAACGGGCTCATTGAGGTCTATGGGATAGCTTTCTAGATATACTCGGTGCAGGGAGGGGGAGGAGATAAGCTGTGACATCATCTATTGTCAGTAGTGATGTAATGATGAGTCAGGGCTGTGATCTATGGAGGTGTTATCTTCTATTGTAACCCTGTCTGTGATGTAAATAAGGTGATTGCTGCAAAGAAAACCCCTACAGAAGCGGAAAGTGTCAGTCTAATAGTCAGTGCCAGTCTGTGACCTGAGTAAAATTGTACAGGGATATGAAAAACTTTTTTTAAAAAAATTGCGAAAAATTCTTACACAAAAACACAAAAATTTGATTCAAAAATAGGTAACTTTTTGGAGAGACATTCCTGTTAGTCCAATTTGAAGGCTATGAATCTAATTAAAGGGATCCTCATCAATGATGCATGTGACAGCTAAGATCACCGATTGGCCCAGTGGTCAAGTTTGGCGAGGACTTATGCGGGTACCACTGGTTCGGACAGTAGCAGTGAACACCGGAGCCCCAGGGACAGGTGATTATGGGTTTTTTTTGGCTTTCACCCTTCCCCGCCTCTTGAAAACTCAACTCCAGTGCCGGGTTCGCTGGATTATTTGACCCAAGATTGGAACCAGCCAAGATTTGACTCCAATAGAACCCCAGAGAAAGTAACAGTCCTGTAACCCCTTTGGTCACTATATTGTGTAAAGGTCGCTCTTTCTGACCTTAGGAGTCCAGCGGGTGGTCCTAATCAATGACAGCTATAAGCATTGACAAACACTGAGACACTCCGCCCACTGGACTCCTAATAAGTGATGAGTTACAATGAATTCTATATCAACCTGCTGACGCTCAAAGACTGGACAACGGGGTCGACAGGGTCCCTTTAACATCCGACACATTAGCTAGCTCAACAGTCTCTTGGAAAAAACAAAACATGACATAGTACTCAGAAACCATTGCTATGTTCCGAGCGCTTACAAGGTTTCGACGGTAGAATTTACCTGGCACTCCGCAGATAGAGTCAGAACACGCTGCTCGGCCGGTGTGCTAGCGCAGGCACTTACTGCTAAAATTACTTCCCAGTCCCTGATGTGTGCTTACAGCTCGCCATCCATTATTGATGTGTTTCTTCTGGATTAATAATTTATAGATTTTTATTAATTGCACATAAAAATTGCTTTTAAGACCATGGGTTTAATTCTGAAATAGGAAAACACTTGTCTTTGCTTTCATTAGGTAACAGAGGAACAGAGTGGGAACGGAACGGGAACCTTTAATATTTCACAGGATTTCAGGGACCGATGTTTATGGCAAGATCTAGTCAGGTCAGTTTATTTTTCCTTATTCCTTCATTATTGCAACCGGCCCCTTCGCGATTGCATTGCATGGACTGGTGGACTACAACCCTAGTTAAAGCGAAGACCCCAAGCGGCAAATGCTGCAAAAACATACAAACGCCATGCATGTCCCTGGCCGGCTTCGAACCTTGGACTCCAGCGCTGCAAGGTGACCAAAAAATTTACCAAAAAGCAATAACAGAATAAATTGCAACATATTGGGACATTCAATAAAATCCGTAACGGATACATTTTTGAAGTTGACAAAATTTTTACGAAACTTTTTGAAAAAAAAACAAACGGCCGGAACTTTTGCAAATGGTAAATTCTATCAGACAATTCTGGAGGTCAGAAACATTTATTATTGCACAATGAAATCTTCTAGCATGTTGGAGAATATCTACCATTAACCAGTCCTTCCTATCCCTCCTATAACGGGGAATAATTACATCCTGATGGTGCCAGCATCTCGGAGGGGGTCTGAAGGGAGGAAGATGTCTCGCCAAATGTTGATGTCAGCGAGACATCTTTTCAGAATAGCCGGTTTATGGCAAAGAATTAAAGAACGAGCCTCTTGTTTCCAGAGCAATGTATAACGTATGTATGTGGGCGTGGGTTGTACGGTCCGAAAACGTACGGCTCCAATGTGCAATGGCGTTCCAATCTGGCCTATTTCTTACAGGTCAGGCGCCATCTTGCCTCAAAGACTTGTGTTTAGAGCGTTCATGTCATCAAACAATATACAAAACAGAACAAAAAAAATTAGGTCTCCCGCCTAGAACCACTGGCAGTGTCTACAACGTTTTATAATATTCTATCCATGGGCATACTGGAAGACCTAGAATACATTTTGGATTTGGGGTTGTAGATCTTACGTTGTCCATAACAATGATCCTGAAGTTGAATGTATGTTCCTGATCTCTCGCGAATGAAACAGAATACGTAAGTTAGACTAAGGCCTACAACTACTTTTTTGGTTGCGATTTTTTGAGCCAAACCCAGGAGTGGGCGGAGCAATGGAGAGAAGAATAAGATCAACGTGAGGCCTTGGGCTTAAACGGGTAATCGGAACCGATAGTTGCTGAAATGTAATATTGCTTGGCCGGCATTCTAGGTCTAAGTTGTATCCCAAGTCTACAAAGAGCTCCATCCAATGTTTATTGGCAGTGTCATCCAACATCTACCGTATGGCGACTTCTATTCCACAACCCGATTCATCCTAATTCTATAATCTGGATCCAAACGAACGTCTAACTGCTTATTCACACGACAAGGTTCTCCAGCCAGACAGGAATGGATCTATTCACACAAACATTTCCACAGATTCCTCAATAGACTCAAGGTTATGAGGGATCTGTGAAAAGATTTCTCCATGGCCAAGTGCACGGCACGTTCATGTGAATATTCACTAAGGCCAGTTTTAATCTATGTGAATAGCAAGTTTTATCCTATGGGAAGTAGACCCTACATCTATGAGAAATGTTACCCTAAGTCTATGGGAAGTAGACCCTACATCTATGAGAAATGTTATCCTACGTCTATGGGAAGTAGGCCCTACATCTATAAGAAATTGTATCCTACGTCTAAGGGAAGTAGACCCTACGTCTATGAGAAATGTTATCCTACATCTAAGGGAAGTAGACCCTACATCTATAAGAAATTGTATCCTACGTCTATGGGAAGTAGACCCTACATCTATGACAAATGTTATCCTATGTCTATGGGATGCAGACCCTACATCTGAGAAATTTTATCCTTCGTCTATGGGAGGTATACCCTACATTTATATGAAATTGTATCATACGTCTATGGGAAGTAGACCCTACATATATCGGAAAATTTTTCCTACATCTATGGGAAGTATTCCCTACTTCTATAGCAAATGTCATCCTATGTCTAGGACAACTAATCTACATATTTGGAAAATTTTAGCTTACGTCTATAGAAAGTAGACCCTACATCTATAAGAAATTGTATCCTACGTCTATATGAAGTATACTCTACATCTACGGCACATTTTATCCTACATCTACGACAAGTAAGCTCTACATGTATAGCATATTTTATCCTACGTCTATGTCCAGTTTAACCCTACATCTATTGCCAACAAGAGATCCATCAATGTACATAAACACCAAACCAGGTTTTCACTATTGCGTCTTCTAGAAATCCGAGCCGTAAGTGACTGATACTGGAGGTATGCCAATGATCACCTATTTCCTTGGTTTCGCTTGTCTAAAGCTCCTTTCTCTTGATGTGATCTGCCACCTAGATGTTATTAGTGCCATCAACGTCAGGCGTGTTGAGTGGGCGTGCATACATTAGCTAATGAGTCTGAACCTGCCTAAAGAAAGGTGTTACAGCGTTCCAAGACAGTATTTGTTTTCTGTTATTTGATGTAAAATAATAGCACAGGCACCTGCACTCCTTGTGATCGCTGCTCTCGGGTGAATGGCAGTGACCTGAGTGTTACTTCAAAGGAAGATCTGGCGTAGATGGAGACAATAGGTCTGCAATTGGTACATGGCAGGGTGTAACAATGGCAGAAACGTTACAAATTAGCAGTGGCTGAAGAGAGAATGACAACGCTACAGCAATGCTGTCACATCACCCATGTCCTGGGGGTGGTGGGATCTCACAGCTTGGCTTCTAATGCTGCACACGCTTCCTCCTCTTCGGTGACGGTAACATTAGGCAGAAACTTCACCATAACCCATGAGATGTAAAGAATACATTTAGGTTGGATTTGGTTATCTGTTGTATTAACTATATACTGACTACTATAGAAAGTGGATGTAAATAAATGGTGCGCACCTATAAATATTGGATGGACTACAATGAAACTGGAAAAAACAAAGACAGCGCCACCTCTGTCTACAGGCTTTGACGGGTATTGCAGCCGCATCAACCTGTATAGGGATAAGCGGCAATATCAGACGTAGCCTATCTCTCTATAAAAAGAGAATCCATTTTCTAACTCTACCCCAACCTTTGGAAGAAGTCAACAAAATACCTACCCTCATGGAAGTTTGGAAAGTTACAGTCACCTTTGTAATACTTGATCGTATTCCTTCAAAGAAACTAAACTTTGCAAAGAGTTTTTGTAACAAACTTACCATTTTGTGCCTGCAGTTCCATGTTTACAGACTACAAACAAACCTGGTGTAGTCTGACCCCGCCCCTTACTGAAGGCTAATTTATATTACGTGGATGAGTGAATTACTCCAGTCTAAGACCACGGAGACAAGAACAGAGCTTGAGGCTCAGAACGCATAAGCATAATGTGACGCCAGGGCGGTTTTCTACAGGAGGAACCAAATAAAGTTAGGATTTTAATTTTCTGGTGCTGAAGCTTCTACGTTATTGGAATTTATCGGTGCCTCACTTGCAACTTTTTGCAAAAATGGGCAGAGAGCAAGGCGCAGTGTAATGGGGACCTTTGCCCTCCATCAATTCTTCTCGGTACTTGCAGACAGTTTTTGGCAGAACTGGGCAGGGGGGTTGTTCCTGCCGCCATCTTGGAGAACTGAGCACAGATCTTCTGTGGATGTTACTTGCTCCAATCCGTCTCTCGCTTCATGTCATCCCAGACAGACTGGATGATGTTGAGATCAGGGCTCTGCAGGGGCCGGATCATCACTTCCAGAACTCCTCCTCCAAAGGGCAAAGGTCACACCAAATATTGATGGGATTTGCTTTTCTTCATTGTGTTAATGGACCAAACTAAACTATTAAGGGTACGGTCACACTATCGTCTGTTGCAGACTGAGAGCAAAGAGCTTCTGTCATGTCATATAAGTGACTGGAGACGGACACCAGAGGGAGGACGCTCGGTCTGCATTCTATGGTTAATGTCCGTTGCTCTTATCCTAATGCATCTAGTTCTTGCTTTGCTGCATTTTTTCCACCCTTGCCTAAAACATTTGCACCGTACACGCTGCAATAGTGCTGACGATAAACATATCCAATGATTAACCATTTAGTCACAGCCAACATGGAACTGTAGCCAAGTCTGATTTTGCAAAAATGTACATTGCACCTACCAATGGCAGTATAATATGAATATAATAGCGCCAACACTAGTAGTGCAGGTGTACAAATCGCTATTGATGTACTACACCGTGTTGAAAATCGGAGGATAGAGAATACATTACGTAAGCTAAAAGTTCCCCAAATAAATGAGTTGTTTCAGTTTAATGGTTTTGGAAGCAAGTTTGTCTCCAGCACAAATAATTGCTAGTACCCAAATATCAAACTGAGCATCCAGCTGATGTCTACAATAAAGTGGCAGGTTAAAAGATACTAAAGTTTAAAATCAGCTTAGACTAATCCCATATTGAGTGCAAAATTATAGCTTGTCATCAAATGCAAGCTGGCAATCCGGGGGCCAGATGGGAGACTGGATGGGAAAAAGAGTTCACGCAGGTGGGAAAGTGACGGCGTCTCGACAGAAGAGATCACTGCTCCCTCTGCTGGCGAGGACATCCTCTCCGTGTGGAGCTAATGACATAAAATGGAGACGGTAAATCCTCCACAACACGACCACTACCCCATATCTGGTGACAGAGATCGGCCTAATTGGAAATCTGGGACTCTATTGGGATTGCAAATGCGTTACTCCTTCCAAAAACTGGAGTCTACCACCTCCAAAACCACTTATATACTGATGGAGTGGTTAGTGGCACGGTGAGGGTACCTTGTAATTAACATGCAAATGAGCTGTTTGGTGCACCCGGGAGTGCACTGGTCTGCTGGACAAACGTATTTACCTGCATTGACCCCTAACAGGGATGGATAGGTCCTGACCTGCCAGAGCCCCTGTTTTTGCCTGTGGGCTCTGCATAAGAGGTCACACCCCTGGTGCACCAAAAAGCTAATTTGCATATAGGTTAGATCAAGGCAACAGGATTACACTTTGCATATATGTGGTTCAGGAGCCAATTTGGTAGTAGTAGATTCCCCTTAAAGGTGTTATCTACTTTTCTTGTAACTGATGTTCTATCCTTAAAGGGGTTACTCAGTTTCTAATATTGATGATGTATGCTCAGGATATTGGATCTGTGAGGGGTCTTGGGTGCCGGACCCTTGAAGATTCAATATCCTGACCATAAGCTGCCCCGGGACAGTGTGGCTCCTGATACTGTTTACATGCACCGCTCACTCTCCATAGACTTCAGTGGGGCAATACTACTTAATAGGGGCATATAAGACAAGATAAGATAATCCTTTAATAGTCACACATTGGGGAAATTTCATATGAGCATTGCAGCATCTCTTAGCTTTATGGCATTGCCTGTGTGTTGTGAGGGATCAGGTAATAGAGACCAGCAAGGGACCAGGGAAAAATCAGTATGGAAAAGGCAGGGGAATCAGTGATTTCTCTAAATTTTTGGAGCCTCCTAGACAGTCACTTTGGTATATCCTAAACCAGTCATACATCCATGTCTTTAAAGGGGGTCTGTCACTAGAACCCAGTATACCAATGCTGCCCAACAGATAAATAGGTTAGGGTCACTTGATGGGTCTCCTTGTGAATTGTTGCATCCATTGCTGCACACAGTGTGCAGATGAGTCATGAGGGCGTGGTCATTGTGCCAAAGAGCTCATTTGCATATTGACAAAAACATAGAGATATCCTGGCAATGGATATATGGATTCAGGGGAAAACATAAGATTCAGGTGACCCTAACATATCTGAGCGGCTGGTCCTGGTGACAGCTCAATGAGGACTGAGGGGTGAGGATGGACATCAAACAGCTTGACCCCTCGATACAGTGTAACCGTCCACAGCTCATTAGCATACGGCACAAGCAGTTGCAAAACATTTTACCGATTTTGCTGCATCTAAAAGAACGGACAGGAAAGTTTGAAGAGATCGTCAAGAAATCTATTATTATGGCTTTTAAGTAATGTATACAATGTAACAAATTGTACAAACTTATAAACTCGCTGTGTGATACGCGGCACCGATACTGGTCGCAACATAGAAAAGAATATTTAGAAATATTACTAAAAGCAAAGCAGATTCGAGGTTACACCGGATGAAACGGCCGGGACAAGTGGACTTCTATCATGGCCGATGGGCAAATCCCTCAATAGACTCAAAGGTATCATCTAAAGTTTCATCCAAAGTACATGTGAAGGTTCGCTTACCCTCTAATCCGTCTTGCCTTTACCCAGCTGCAGAATTTTTGCAGAATCCGCTGCAATCATTCCAGATCCCATTCATTTCAATAGAAGCCAGACACTAGATGGAACGGATGTATGGACTGTTCGACACTTGGGCTGAGCACCACGTTGAACATTAGACCCATGGTCCACATATATTTTTTGAGAGGAGTAGGTGACGCCGATTTATTTTCTTATTATTACATGATACATATTTATTTTTATACATACACAGTATATTTGTAATATACGGTCAAAAAAATTCTTCTATCCAGTTCCTATACATGTCCCAACCATTTAGGACCCGTTATGAGGGGCAGGAAGGAATAAAAATGGTCACATTTTACTCTGTGTCATAATGAGTAATCACAAAAAGACAGAAAAACCCAAATATAGAGGTAACATGGTGGCTCAGGGGTTAGCACTGCAGCGCTGGAGTCCTGGGTTTGAATCCTGCCAGGAACAGCATCTGCAAGGAGTTTGTATGTTCTCCCAGTGTTTCCCATTCTACAAAGACATACTGATAGGAAAATAAAATGTACATCGTGATCTCTATATGGGGGCTCACAATCTACAATACAAAAAAGGAAAACCCAAATATCTGGGAAATCCGACACACATTTGACCACCTGATGAAGGTCTCCGTACAGTATTTTTACAGAGATGAAGGCCATTGTTCTCCTCCGAGCGTAGGATTCAGAAGAGTTGTTGGCCGCTGACCAGAATCGGCCACAACACGAAGGCAGTCGCTCTGTCCCCGCAGCAGCTCCCAACCTTCTCGAAGGTCCCCTGGCAGGATCCCTGCTCTACCATTGTCTCTGCGATTGTCTCTACCATTGTTTCTACGATTGTCTCTACAATTGGCACTACCATTGTCTCTACCGTTGTCTCTACAATTGGCACCACCATTGTCTCCACCATTGTCTCTACAATTGGCACTACCTTTGGATCCACCATTGTCTCTGCCATTGTCTCTACCATTGTCTCTACCATTGTTTCTACCATTGTCTCTACAATTGGCACTACCATTGGCTCCACCATTGTCTCTTCCATTGTCTCTACCATTGGCACTACCATTGGATCAACCATTGTCTCTACCATTGGCTCTACCAGTTCTGATCTCTGCAGATTTCCTCGCACGGATTCTTCTCTGCTGAACTTGCACTCGCTTCTCCAAGTGAGCTATTAAACTTGTAGGTCAATTGTGGCTGTAACAACTCCTCGGAAGCTTTCAGCTGTAGCCTACGATTTGTCAGTGGAATGAAATATTAATTCTAAGTGTTATTTCTCGTGGCTAAGAGCTTCATTTTCCCATCACTGGTCCACGGCCGCCAGAAGTTACAGGACTAATCTATTTTTATTTTCATTTAATGCAATAACTCGGTAAATACACAGAACCTGCACAGTAATGCCGCTGATGTAACGGCGACTCGCGCTGTTCTAGACAACACTTTACGGAAACCTCGAAATGACACCTTAAAAGCTTTAGAAAACCAACATTATAGACGCGGCACAAAAAAAAAAACGTATATATATACCGTATATACTCGAGTATAAGCTGACCCAAATATAAGCCAAGGCCCCTAATTTTACTACAAAATAAACTGGGAAAACTTATTGACTCGAGTATAAGCCTGGGGGGAGGGGGGGGGGGAAGGGATGCAGCAACTGCTGGAAAATTTCAAAAATTAAAATGGTCAGAGTTTTTGGGTGCAGTAGGCGCTGGGGAAGGGGAGGGGGTGTTTTGGTTGTCTGTCTGCCCCCTCCCTGAGCTTGAGGACTGGGTTTTTTCCCCCCACTTGGAATTCAGTCTGGCTGACTATAGGGTATCTGCAGGTCTCCTATTTACCCCTTCCTGACGGAACAGGAGCACTGCAGATCCCCTATATTCAGTAGACACAGGGACACCTAATGTGTTTGTGTGTCACAGTCATTTTCTATTTTTATATGTATTCTAGGGAAAGGAGGGATTTAGAATTTTATTTATTTTATTTTTTTTATTATATTTTTTTAAAGCTTTTTCTTTTCACTATTTTATGGGAGATTCTATATATTACTATTGCGGCTGGTCATAGACCGACCCCCCCCCCCCCCCAAAAAATAAATAAATAAATAAATAAATAAATAAATAAAAAATAAAAAATTATTTTATTCTTTATTTTTTTGCTTATATATAAACACACACATACCCAATATATATTTTAATTGTTTAAACCTTCTAGAACTATGATATAAAAAGAGATTAAAACTTGTAATTATAAACATATGTAATAAAAATAAATATATATATATATATATATATATATATATATATAATAAAATGTATATGTTTTTATAGTTATAATATTTTATTAATAATTGTATTTATATATTATAAGATTATTTGAATACATTATAAAATGATTAGATATATCTAGGTGTGAATATAAATAATCCTTATCTTTATCCTCTACTTCATTAAACAAAAAAAAACTTTCTAAAACTATCATTTAGAAAAAAAATCACATGTAAGAAAATTATGAAATATACATATAATATAATAATTATTATTATATTTGGATTTCTATATCCTTTTCTGTACAAATATTGTGCACATAACAAACCTTACCCCCTCCGTCCATCCCCCCGCCCCCCCATACCGCCATCTTCATTAAGCAGCTTCCAAACATTGGTCTCTACTCATCAGTTTACTGAACAGTTGTGTCCACTCCTGGACATTGGGTATTAATGCAGTGAATACAGTCCAGTAGCCAAACAATCCATATGTCTGAACAGATGACTCCGTCTACATACTGTGTTGGGACACAGAACCACAATTTCATTCTTCCCCGTCTTAAAAAAAAAAATCTAATTTAACCCCTTCTGTTTATGACAGGAATCGCACACATAGAATATTCAATGTTAAAACTATAAAATGAAACAAGAAGATGTGACATGAAATAAAAAGTGTAAGGAAGAAACTTATTTTAAACAAAATTACAGAAAGGTGGATTTGCATGTAAAGTGTAACTATGTATGTAATATGTATAACAATGTAACAAAACTAGGATATAGATAAAACGCTATTACTAATCAGTTTGTTGTTCGCCACGAATAGAAGACATCGGTATTAGGAGTAGTCAGTGCGGCCAGAACAGGTCACTGTCCCAAAGGGAATAATTTCAGGGGCAGCAAGGTGTTCATATTCCTGAAGGAAAGACGCAGATCCCTCATGGCTTCTAGCAAAGCTGTTATGTCTTAGATATTGGTATACAAAAGAGGATGAAAAAATAGATAGATAGATAGATAGATAGATAGATAGATAGATAGGAGATAGATAGATAGACAGACAATAGATAGATAGATACATAGATAGATAGGAGATAGATAGATGATAGATACTATAGATAGATACTATAGATAGATAGATGATAGATACGATAGATAGATAGATAGATAGATAGATAGATAGATAGATAGATAGATAGATAGATAGATAGATAGATAGAAAGATAGGAGATAGATAGATAGAGGATAGATAGATAGATAGATAGATAGATAGATAGATAGATAGACAGACAATAGATAGATAGATACATAGATAGATAGGAGATAGATAGATGATAGATACTATAGATAGATACTATAGATAGATAGATGATAGATACTATAGATAGATACTATAGATAGATAGATGATAGATACGATAGATAGATAGATAGATAGATAGATGATAGATAGATAGATAGATAGATAGATAGATAGATAGATAGATAGATAGATAGATAGATGACAGAAATATCTATGACTCACTCTATAAAAACCTAATTCCAGTCATGGCTCCTCCAGTAGACTTCCCTCACACCAACGTACTTGGACGTGTCTTCACTTTGGTGATTTTGGAGGCTCCGGCCATTAATATTTTAAGAAATGAATATTTAAACATTTCAAATGGAATAATGAAAATAACACATTAAACTGAACCTCATTAATCTCCCAAGGGGAACATTGTGGCGCGGCCGATTCATCTGGAGTTTTCATTACTGGATTCATTTCCTTGGGTGCGTAGTGCTGAGTAATACCCCAGGTCCTCGGCCCGATGACGCGCACGCTATGTCTATAACAGGACGGGAGCTTCATCTCCTGATAGACTGACTCCCGTACACCATTGTCAGCTCAAAATAATAGGGTCAATTTCCACATAAGATAATGCATGAGCGGACAATGACACACTAAAGACAAGCAGGCGAAATGTCCAGGGATAGTTAGAGACTTCCCCTTTAAGATCTCTCCTCATTCACTAACAGGACATTGGTGGGATTGTCTGTCCTGTTATAGATATGGTGCAGGTCTGTTAGGGGGGCGATCATAGGATTGGACTATCAGTGCTGAGGCTGCTGGAATTACAGGACCGTATTACCTGACAAGTTCCCTATAGCATTGCAAAACAACACCCCAATGGGTGCGACATTTTACGGATGGTTAACGACTCCCTATGAATCGGTGCATATAGCCATTTCTAGGTTCCAATGTATATTTTGGGATGTAAAAATCAACTTTCTTATTGGAGACCTTTGCTCCTTTATAGGCCTTATTAGTAAATTTTTCTTTTGCAAAAGTCAAGAGAGGCGACAAGTCGTCTTCATCAGTTCCCCCCCACTGAACTAACTGGAAAAGCCTGATCTGTAAGGTTTGCACGCTTGTATGAGGATCGCCACGATGGGCAGTCATTGGTAATATTGTAGCCTGTACATGATAACAAGCACTTATTTTTATCTTTATTACTTTTTATGATATGCATTAGACTTGTTGCTCTGCGCTGGTAACATCCGACCAACTAGTATCAAGCACTAAAGGGCCGGAGTCAAAACGAACAAAAACAGCAACGATGTCTCTTATATCCCCATCCACCCAAGCCTTACTTATAGAGGTACCGGACAGCAGGATCGGGGGGTTCAGCACATTAGACGGTGGCTTTTGTCCTTCTGTTCTGACCACAACCTTGAATTGGGAGAAAAATCCTTTCACTAAGAAAACTGGCTCTGCTAGGTCAAAAATACTTATGACCAGCTGACCAAAAACAACCCCCACCATACTTGTGTTCTGTAAGGATAATGAGTCAGGTCCTGCCAGAAACCTTGGGGGCTTCTGATCTCCCCTGAGAACAAAGTATCACGTCTGGTAACATCTGATTGCCTAAACCTTCTCTCCCCCAATATCTGCTTTCTAGGGATGTCGGGAGCTTTCCTGGTCAACCAATACCACCAAAATAGTTGGGTTCAGAAGACATGGCTAAAGGGAGTCCGTCACCAGGACCCTGCAGAGAGTAGGTTAGAACCACCAAAACATTTTGTTTTTTCTCCTCTTGTGAATTGTTGCCTCTCTTTCCATGATAACAATATGCAAAAGGGCTCTTTGGAGCAACAATGGCGCCTCCACTTACCTCTTTGGAGCAATGACTCTAACCTATCTATCTGTGGGAATAGGCTGATATGCCGCTTGTTGAATCCACCCATCGTCGCCGACATACAAATCCACCCACAACCTGACCCCTCCATCTATCTCTGACCTAATCTCCCACTACCTCTCTGGTCCTCCAAAGACTTTCTACTCCGCTCTTCACTCAACCATCCCCAAGATTTGTCCCATACATCCCCCATACTCTGGTTCTCACTACCACGACTCATAAGACTGACCCCCACAACTTTTAAGATTACCCTGAAGACTTAGCTCTTCAGGAAAGCCTACTTTAAGGGTAAGTTCTCATGGCGATTTTTGCACCGGAACCTGAAGCGGAGGCCGCCTCAGGTTCCGATCCAAAAGCCGGGTGGAGCAACTGAAAGCTGGTGCACTGCATCGGCATCTAGCCGTGCACTCTGTTCCGGATTAGGCCCAATGAATGGGCCTAGTCCGGAGGAGGGAGTGTCTTCAGGCCAAAATTCGAGGTGACTCAGCCTGAAGAATGAACCCCTCGCTTCTTTTTTCTGGAAGCCGGAAGAAACGGCTCCTGGAAAAAACTCCTGAACGCCGCCCATTGATTTCAATGGGAGCCATCTTTATGGTCAGGATTTTGAGGCGGATACGGCGTGTGAACTTACCCTAACCCTACTGCCGACACACCACCATCTTAAGATTTTATCCCCACCTCCTGTCTCTAACCCCTTCCATTTCAAGACTGTTTTTGTGGGCAGAGCCCCTTACCCCATTGTACCAGTTGGTCACCATGTTGGCCTTTTGTATCCGTTCTTGAGTACGTTATACGTTTTCCATGTGAACCCCTCTACAAACCTAAAGCCCCCGAGGAATCAATAATAAATTCCGCGTAAATGGTTAACGCTATGAAAGTAATGACCGGTAATCAAAATTTAAAAAAAAATCTAACAAGGCTATCAGGAAAAATAAGGCCCAGGGAACAAACATGACCTCTACATTACAACACCTCCAAAAGTGTATTTCACACTGTTCCCAGACACTCGTTCCAGATGGATTTACAACATATCAGCGTCAGTAAAGGCTATAGGTTAATATAAGTTTAGAGTCAAGTCTGTGACTCTTCATTCGGCTGCCGCCACTCAGATGTGACAGGTCGCCAAGGCTGTTTTCAGACTTCAAAAATAACAAAAATAAAACTAAAGAGAGATAAAAGAAGAGGGACGGTCATTTCCTGGCAGGTACGTTGCGATACATATCCTACGGGTCATTAATGGGGTTCCCTGCTTTGGACAATCCCCATTTGTCACAAATTGTCCCCTTGTTGGCATCTATGGTAAATTGGAAGTAAATGTTCGTTTCCCTGCAGTGCCCCCGCAGGGCAAAGTAAGAATTACAAACGTCCATTCTAATCCTGAAATGGTCCCAAATGGCCCTTTAATGACTTTGAACTTTGGAACAGGGTATAGGACAATGGGATTTCTAAACTGGACATCCCCTTTAAGAGTTGGAACTATAATAACTGAATATCTTGAGATTTTTTGGCAATTTTACAGAAGTGAAGGAACTCTTTCTAAATTTGCTTCTCCACCTACTTCAAGGAGATGTGCATAAGTAACATAGCAGTATTGGGAAGTCCAAGGGCCTAGTAGCAGTAAAAGGGTTGTGCCACAAACGTATTTATCCATAGAACAGAGGACAAAGTACTTACCAGTGGCGGTCGGACCACCGAGACCCCCCAATACTGAGAATGGGGGTTGTGAATGCAGCAGCAGATCAACCCCCTGTGGTTGCAGTAGTGCATCTGCGTCCTCCAGGGGTTTGGCTGTGTTCACTGTGACCCAGGATTGGGGTCAGACCCCCACATGGATAAAGGACTAGTATAGCGCCCACGTCCAACTGGATCCGATACAGGCTGTAGAGTCGGGGTCAGGGAATCGGGGCCAGTTTTGGGCGGAGTTGACAAAAAGTTGCACTCGAAAAGGAAACACTTTGTTACTTTAAATTCTATTATAGAATTATCAATATGATATCATCGGATTATGGTTAACAGAGGACAACTGTGAAAAGTCAATGGAAAAATATTTTTGGTTTTGCAGTCTGCAGATTTCGATTTATCACACAGTAACAAGATTTAGGGATAGACATCTCGTCCATATAACGGTTTTCCATAGACATAGGTTTATCTATAACTTGCATCCCCCAAATCTACTCCTAATTCCACGTGCACAGAGATACATATGTGTAGGATGCCGGAGACAGCAGCTGTGTACGTGTGCGCTGTATATTTAGCAGCCCAATCCTGAAAGTAGGTTGTCTAAGCCCCCGGGCGAAACGAGAGACAAGCAAGATGTGCAAAGCAACGTGACGCTGGGCCCCCTCCAGGATGCAAGGGGTTAAACAAAGTGAGCATCTGCTGTTATTCCAATGTGGAGGTCTGTGGAGTGCTGGAGCCTGAGACCACATGTTCGCCTGTCCCCCCCCCCCCCCATCCTGCCATCTTCCCCAATTATCTATTAACATCCAGGGCTCTACACAAGCTCTCAGAGGTTCTTTAACAGGCTTCTAGGAAAGCAGAACAAGCACACAGCAGGGCTCTGGGAACGCGGTAATGCAGGGTATACAGAAGCCGCCGCTTCCCTGCCCTCCTAATGGCATTTTACTCACTAGCGCTGCGCTTCCGGAGCTTGTTAAAAATTTAACCACTGGCTTTTTCTCTGTGTCGACGGTAGAAATCCACTCTCCATTAGAGAAGTGATGGGACTGACACCTCAACTGTCCCGCGACAAAGGAAAAGAAATGGTCAATTGCACAAAAAATAGGGCAGAATGGCTAGTGAGTTTATAGTGTGGCAATGTGAATTACCAGCACAAGCCATAGATATAACACACCTAGACTGCGGCCATATACGTGACCTAGACAGAGATTGGAGACTGACTATATTACTAAATGCAGGGGTGGGATTCCCCTAATATCCCAAACCAATGTCCCAAAGGGATGCAGACATCTTGTCCGTGCACCCGGCACCTTGACGTTTGCAGGCCTAAGGTGGAGCCTAGGACTTCTCTACTCGGGGTTCGGGATACTTTTTCTCTGGTTCTGAGAACCGCAATCACTTTAGTAACAAGGACAACAGAACCCCCAAGTGGATCGTCAAATGGGGGCGTGAAGACTCCCTGAGTAACAGGCGCTCCATTCACTTCTATGGGGCCGTTAGGACTGTAATGCCATAGAAATGAATGGAGCGCAAGTGCACTGGTAATACGTATTAGGCACCTCTCCTCCTGACCCAATAACTAGACCCCCAGGGATCCTGCAGATAGGGAAGTGTCTGTAATGACACAACCCCTTTAACCTTTTACGACCACCATACTAATAAAGTGACAACTGGACGTTACCACTCCCCCTGTCAATGGGGCAGGTCTCTACAAATTCGGACATTGTAAATGCTAACATGCCAATGGATCCAAACATTTCCAAGAAAATAAGAGGAATGGCAGAAAGTTCTAGGCTATATAAGACATGACTGGATAGATAACAAGTAGAGATGAACGAGTATTGGCTGTTTCGAATAGCACGCACCCATAGGAATGAATGGAAACGGCCAGCATGCAGACTTTGCTAAACCCTCTGCGTGCCGGCTACGTCCATTCATTCCTATGGGTGCGTGCTATTCGAAACGGGAGTTTCGAATAGTACTCGCTCGTCTCAAATAACAAGTACTACACTCACTATCATGTGATACTAATGTCTATGTATAAGAAAAATGTATCTTTGTTCCGTATTAGCCAGGGGATATGAAATGTAAAGATTGAGATTTCTCAGTTGTTGATACTTTTTTTAATTGACGACCTATTGCAAGATTTTGGAACTTCTAGGTTCCTTCATCAGGCCTTCTGATATTGTGTTAGACCAGCCTGATGAAGGAACCTCGTAGTTCCAAAAGCTTGCAATATGTCATCAATTAAAAAAAAGTATCAACTACTGAGAACTCTCAATCTTTACATCTGATGTCTATGTAATAATAGTAACAATGACCATAACCATTCATTTCGCCAATAAATACTTTCCCTTGGAATACGATGGGATAAAGCAAAGCTTAAATGTAGCAGAGAGAAATCCGTGATTGTTGTATGGCCGTGTGGAAACAGATCTAAACGTTAGCACACACTCCAGCGTAATTGACAGCCCCGGCTAAGAGAAGCGCTCTCAGACAGCAGGGTTATCTAGGTCAGAGCTAAAACGCTCGGCTCGTACAGGATAGGATGGAAAAAGAAGCACTTTCAGCCTCTCTCACAATAATACACATCTCAAACCCCAGACAAATAAACCATCAAAGACAATACAACATCTCAGCATGTCAAACACATGATGGGGCGGGCAGACGTATCAGGCGGACACGGACACAGACACCGTCTAGATGGACATCGATAGAACAAAAAAGGGGGCAATTGTCAGAACGCTCATGTGAATAGCAAATGTATCTCTGAAATAGAAGCTCATCGGGCAAGAAACGGGTGTCCTGAAAGGGTTGGCGAATCCATGGCGTGATGGGAATATCTGCTCTCCACCCTGATCCCTATGGCCAGTGCTGCTCTATAGGGCTCCAGTCATTCCCATAGAGGAGAATGGGAGCTAGGGAAACAGTACAGTACAGCAACGTCATTGCAGAGTTACGTAAGGTTTACAATTGTGTTGCATTATCAATGCGAAGGTCCATCTGGAAACCCGAACAATGGATAGGCGGAATCCATGGCAAGATGGGAATATCTGCCCTCCACCCTGATCTCTATGGCCAGTGCTACTCTATAGGGCTCCTGTCATTCCCATAGAGGAGAGTGGAAGCTAGGGAAACAATACAGCACAGCAACGTCATTGCAGAGTTATGTAAGGTTTACAACTGCATTGCATTGTCATTGTGCAGGTCCATCGGCAAACCTGAACAACGGATAGGCGGAATCCATGGCGAGATGGGAATATCTGCTCTCCGCCCTGATCCCTATGGCCAGTGCTACTTCATAGGGCTCCTGTCATTCCCATAGAGGAGAATGGGAGCTAGGGAAACAGTACAGCACAGCGACGTCATTGCAGAGTTACGTAAGGTTTACAATTGCGTTGCATTGACATTGTGCAGGTACATCTGGGAACCCGAACAACGGATAGGCGGACAGTTTTTTGGCGGACTCTTTGACGGAGTCACCAATGGAGGTAAGCCTAAGCCATAACATAAAGCGTCTACAGTCCTTCACCTTTACAGCCGTGGCTGCAGTTCTTCTCACCATGTCACAAATATCCACTTGAGCCAATCACAGGCCTCGGTGGTCAGTGACAAACAACAACATTCCCCCACCTAGGCCTGTGATTGGTTGAAGCTCTTGTTAGCGCAGCACCTGCAACGTAAGTAGACGACGAGTACCAGGATACCAATATAGGGGGACTTCAGTGGGGATATTAATATCAGGGTATATCAGGGGACATGGGGGGGGGGATATCTTGAACTAAAGGGCAATACCAAGTGAGTGTAGCTGGTTTTTTTTTAGGTTAGGACTATTAGTAAATAGTTAATCCCTTTAAGCCCATGTAACCCCTTTAAGAACAACAGGTCTTTTTTTTAGGATCTTAACATCTGCATTCTCATATGGGATCGGGAGCCGCTTTTATAAGTCATAAGAATTACACAAGATCCAAAATATTGTTTGGTACACATTGCAAAACATTCAGTTCTAGAAGCTTCTGTGAAACATCCTACGCAAGCGCTATAGCCATACTATCTGTGCCTGGTTCATGGCCTCACCTGGATGAGATGTGCGGGGACTGTGATGACACAGACGGACAGCGAGGACCGCAAGAGACCTCGGAGGGCATACAAGAAGCGGGTCAGGCTGTGCAGATTGTGAGGGCGCTCCTGGGTACAGATGTCGTCACCCCACAGCACCGATCCCACAGACTGGATTCCAATCCGCAGAATGTTCTTCTGTCCTTTCTGCTGGTAAAAAAAAAAAAAAAAACATACATAAAAAGAAATGTCTAAAACCACAAATCCTGATGGACGATAATTACTACAATCTAGTAACAGAGCGAGAGGTGCAAAAATAAGTCTGAAACAAACAAAAGCGCGAGGAGTCTCCGGATAAGATATTATTAACAGATACACAAGTAGCTTTAACTTGGAAGTGATAACTTGTTGCAACGTTCTAACTTATCACCTGCCACAATATAATCCATTAAAGGGATAATCGCATGAAAGAGAGTTATCCCTTCTGTAGAATTGAGGAGAATTTCAAGGGCGCAGCTATAGGGGATGCAGAGGTAGCCCAGGAACCGGAGGGAGCCCCAAACGTCCCTCTGTCACATAAAATATAACATTATTCTAAATGGTACAAGATAGGTAGGGGGCCATTACAGATTTACTTGGAGCTTCGAGTTCTGCCTCTGGATAACGCAGACCCCCACTGATCTGGAGATTGGAGTAGTTTTGTCCCCTGCATGGAGTGTTGGTGGGGCAGAGTGTGCACCTCTCCATTTCAATGTGGGTGCTGGAGATTGGCGAGCACTGTACTTCAGTTATTATCAAAGGCGTAACTAGGAATGGCGGGGCCTCGTAGTGAACTTTTGAAATGGCCCCCCCCTGACCGATGCCAAAGACCCTGACCGAATCCCCTCTTCCCCCCGCATTCCTGCACGCTCTAGTATGCCCCATAGTGGCCCCTGCACACACAGTATTATGTCCCCATAGTGGACCCTGCACACAGTATTATCCCCCATAGTGGCCCCTGCACGCAGTATTATGCCCCATAGTGGCCCCTACACGCAGTATTATGCCCTATAGTGGCCCCTGCACACAGTATTATGCCCTAGTGACCCCTGCACACAGTATTATGTCCCATAGTGGCCCCTGCACACAGTATTATGTCCCATAGTGGCCCCTGCACGCAGTATTATGTCCCATAGTGGCCCCTGCACACAGTATTATGTCCCATAGTGGCCCCTGCACGCAGTATTATGCCCCATAGTGCCCCCTGCACACAGTATTATGCCCCATAGTGCCCCCTGCACACAGTATTATACCCCATAGTGGCCCCTGCACACAGTATTATGTCCCATAGTGGCCCCTGCACACAGTATTATGTCCCATAGTGGCCCCTGCACACAGTATTATCCCCCATAGTGGCCCCTGCACACAGTATTATCCCCCATAGTGGCCCCTGCACACAGTATTATCCCCCATAGTGGCCCCTGCACACAGTATTATCCCCCATAGTGGCCCCTGCACACAGTATTATCCCCCATAGTGGCCCCTGCACACAGTATTATGCCTTACTGTGGACACCCATGAACAATTGTTATATTCTGGGGCCAGAGACAGAGAGGGAATACCAACATAAAAAATACTGTTACTTCCCTCTCCCTGGCTCCGTTGCACTCCTCGGTGGTGTCGGCCACCATCTTCAATGATGTCCGGGACATCACATGACCAGGGACGCAGGCCCCGATCATGTGATATCAAGGACGTCACTGAAGTAGGCCCGAAGCCTGCCTGGAGCCCAGAGAGGTAAATAACACTGTTTCTTATGTTCCCTTACCTCTCCCGGGCCTCCGATCATTATACTCGGGGGGGTCTATAAAGACTCCTGAGTATAATAATAGTGTTTGTGGGGCCCGCGGTAACTCCAGCCGGTAACGGCCTATTACGAAAAAAAAAAAACGCAGCTGTAGCGGCTGCGGCCCCTAATGTCCCGGGTCTGGTGGCAGCTGCTGCTACCCCGATAGTTACACCCCAGGCTATTATCAGGACTCCCGTTGACCCAATGGGTCCCAAAACTAACTGACCCAAAATGAATCAAGGACCCGAGCCACCCAAAGCCGAAACAAATCTAGGGAGGTTCGTCTATGTCTAGTATGGACCCAAATCATTAAAAAATTGCATATGACCCGCACACTTGACTCAATCTCTGAATGTATAGAAGGGAAAGGAATGTACTATCTGAGCCTCACCTGACGACGACCTCCTGCGCAGAAAAAAAAAAGAGGTGAAAAGTTTGAGCTTATTAAAAAGCAGGCGTTGTAGCTGACAGGTGTGACTAGCCCCCGTCTGCTATGTAATATGTATCGCACATTAGACTATGGCTGCTGCGGGTATCACATAGCCAAGCAATGCGCTCCGGACCCTGCGGTAACAGGGGTGAGGATGCTGCCTCCAAATCACCCGCCGGTGACAACCTCGGCTAATCCACTGCCCCCAGCAAGAATATATTAAGATCTTGTGTACAACTTGTATTCAGACTCAAGGAGCGTTGCATACTTTTCTGGGTTAAAAGGTTTGTTGGGGATGAGCAAGCAACAAGTCATCGTGCTAAGTCACAACTCACGTCTGCAACTTCCCTTCTACTCAAGCGTGAGAAATATTTCCGAGGGTGAGCGCGAGGGGTTAAAGGGCTGGCTATGTAGGTAGAACGATATACACAAGATCACCTTTAATTCACTATTTGGCCTAAGGGTAGTTTGACCTTTGAACTCCTGACATGTCGAACTTGTAACTATATAACAAGACACAAGCGGGCGTTAGAGGCCAATAAAGACTGTACTGGGGGCAATGTAAGGGAAGGAGCAAGAGTCAGAAAAGCCTGACCTGCTGCCACACTGGGGGGTAGTCCGTGCCTTTAAGGGTGGTTGTCTGCCCAATAAAAAATAAGCAACAAACTGCGGACTTAAAAGAATTATTATAGTAAACACCCCTCCCAAACCACCATTGGATGCCCCCTGCCGCTCTCTACTTCCTGGTTTCTCTTGACACACAGGAAATGATTGCTCAGCCAATCACTGATTAGAGCAGCGGATCAGCTGACACACCCCTTTAAGGCTAGGTTCACACCTGCATCTTGTCTCCTGGTCTTTCGCCCCCTAATCCGCTAGCAAAATGCGGAGAGAACAGTCCTGCTCCATATTTTTCAGGTGCCAACCTGACCCCATTATAGTCTCTGGGGTCCTCGGGTAACCCCCTTATTAAGCAGAATGGGTTCACGTTTCTCTGGTCCCCAAGTGAAGCCGAAGAACAGAAACCCTAACACTAGTGTGACCCCATCTAAAGATAAGCAACATGTGAACTGTAACATAATCAGCTACATTGTTACATTGACAATAAAGATACAAAGTTTCAATTTTTTTAAACATTCAAATGTTCCAAAAGATGCAAAAAATAAATCTAAGAATTTTTTAAACGACATTCCAAAGGTGCCCTATTTTTATGGACTGTCCTTAACCCCGTCCTCGCCATAGATCAGCTTCAGTAGATTAGAGAGATGCATCATCAGTTACTAGAATCAGCCCCAGGAGAGATCCGGGTACAGCTGGCGATAGACTGTACAGAAATATATTATGGCTAGTACAGGCCTTGTTTGGGGGGTGACTTGGAGATTGCTTTTCAGGCGGTGTCCCAATTTTGGATACCCTTTAGCAGGCAGCATCTCTGGACTGACCTGGGTGGGTGCAGTTGGGGCCCCTTTGGCCAGCACATGAATGCAATCCCAATCATTAAAATATTAGGGCAGTGGACACTCTTTAAAGGAAGCCCCTGTAATAAAGGGGTTAACTGACAAATTATTTTTTGGGTGGGGCGTCACAAGATCGAGGGTTACATATCTCTTGTGTAAATGGAAGACTCAGAAAAAGAACAAGGTGGTCATGGAATTTATCCAAAAACTGAAGATGTTTATTGAGAACCCAGATACAATTTGTTTCAGGGCGGACCTCTTTATTAAAGGGATGCATGCTCGCCGGCCACAAGAAAATGGCTGCTTGCACAGTATTGTAAGTGGCCATTCTCTTGCGGCCAGCAGGCATGCACAGTTGGCTTTGCTATAGGCCTGAGGACTAGAAGTTTGAAGCCACCCCTGGAAGACCCGTTCCTGAAGGAGATGGAGGCGGCACTGGAGAGTTCTCTGGCAGCATTGGGGACGCCCCCAGTGCTGTTTGAGCGCTGAGGACCGCCTTCAGTGCTGCTAGAGAACTCATTTGCATACCAGCGAAAACCGGGATTTCTACGGAACGGCGGTGCAGAGAAGACATCTAAAGCTAGGAAAAGAATAGCCTATCTTAAGGCTATTCCTACTTGATAAGCAGAAAAAATTGAGTTTAAATGATAGGATCCCTTTAAGCGTACAAGTAGATAACCTGTTATCAATAAAACATGTAATGATGGGTGGTGTCATCTATAGAGGTGTTATCTTCTATTATAATCCTATTTCTGATGTATACGAGTTCACTGCTGCAAAGAAAACCCCTACACAGAATTGGCAAGTGTTGGCCTATTATTAGGCTTAGCGGCCAGAGTGAAAATTGCAGCAGTGTATTTTTTTTTTTAAATTAAAATATAGTAACATGAAAAGTTAAAAATATTTTAAAATTCTTTAACAAAAAAAAATGTTTAGCCAATAAACTCTGTTTACAAAATACCCCCCCCCCCCTACTTTTTTTTTTTTTTTTTTTTACACACTCCCTTTAAATTTTCATCGTGGGATAACCCATTAAGCCAACATTGTAACACGACTTCCATCTGATTTTAAGATGTGATTTCAAGCCAAGCTGGGGAAAGAATTTAAATCCTTGTGTTTTTTACAAAAAAAAAAAAAAAAAAATCTGATACAAATTGATACAAATTCTGATTAAAATATTTGAGATTTCAAGATTCCGAGGGAAAAACTCACAAGACTTTTTGCACAAAATAGCAAAGATTGAAACACATCTGAAAGGCAAACAGCAGAAAGCGAGTCCACGAGAGGGAAATGGCGAGGCGAGGGACTCTCCGGAGTTGCAACGTGCACCTGAGGCTCATTAAAGGACCTTTTATACAACGAGGCAGAGATGAGGAGCCGTACACGGAGGAAGGGCGCGCACGTCCCTGCTGTGGTTAGAAAAAAAAAAAATGTAAAAAAAAAATAAAATAAATAAAGGGGAAAAAAAAAAAAAAGGCTGCAGATGGAAAACCAAGCCCTGGGAGAGAAGGAGAAGCCAGAGAAGAGCAGACAAGCCGAGGTGCCAGGAGAGCGCTCTGTGTGAGTCTGGCACTATTCTGAGAGCAGGCAGAGACCACACTGGGCACAGAATGAGAGCGCAGAGCTGCTGCAGCCAAGTGGAATAAATAATCCTATATTATCAGCACGTATTTATACCAAGACGACGAGATCCCATGACACGAGCCCCGCGCTGACACAAGTCCCACGTATTCCTAGAAAGTACTGGAGACGATGGGAGTCATAACATAGAAACACACGAACGTATCCGAAAGGGGGCACAAACTTACAAAAAGTCACAACTGCATAAAATAAAGAAAAATCGACAACCAAGCCTAGAGTCTCGGCCGCCATGTCTTCTGGCAGATAGGACTAAAAATACTGTTGGGGCTGATCGCTGCACACTACCACCATAACGCCTCCGCTATGGTCAGGATATGAGGCTGTATATACACTGTGTCTGAGAGGCTTTTCTGACGGATGACCCCAATATAGGCCACTTTATAGGCATACAGCAGGGTATATAATCTATAGGCTCCATGTTGATATATTTGTTTGTAGCTAGAATAGGTTAGTTGACTCATATATGTTCAGTATACTGGTCAGACAGTGCACCGCTCCAGCGTGACTGAAGAACCAGCAGATGTGCGGAGTACAGCCAGTAAAGAGGAATTTGCAGAGAACATCCGCCTCGGTTTCCTCTTCCTTCCAAGCCAGGCTCATTTAGGCCCAGTTCACATGTGTTTGGGCCATTTCGTTCACCTCTTCACATTTTTCGGCTGTAAACCACACGAACCCCATTATAGTCTAAAGGTCCCCCAGTTTCCTTACGTAACCACTTTTTTATGCGGATAACGCTTACGTTCGGCGGGGTCCCGAACGGAAACCCATGCGCAGATGTGAACCGGGCCTGAGCCTGTGTCGACTACGACTACCCCTTGCACTGCTCATTGTGCAACTGCAAACTTCTGAACAACTAAATCAGATCTTCATAGTGATTAACCAGAATATAAGACTTATTCGGGACTGTGGACGAAACACGAACGTCGACTTTGACTCCTCTTTTTTTCCATGGCCGACTCCAACTCATGGCTGTGGTCAGTCGGAAGCAGAAAAGATTTTCTAATTCACTAAAAATTGAGTGATTGATTCCTGTGGAAGTAAAAATGTAACAATGTATCTAATCATTACACAATTACGAATTCTATAATATCAATAAACATGTAACAATGTATCTAATTATTAGACAATATTAATGGTTCTATTTCAATAAAAATGTAACAATGTATCTAATCCTTACACAGTTAGTAATTCTATAATATTAATAAAAATGAAACAATGTATCTAATTATTAGACAATATTAATAGTTCTATATCAATAAAAATGTAACAATGTATCTAATCCTTATACAATTAGTAATTCTTTAATATCAATAAACTTGTAACAATGTATCTAATCCTTATACAATTAGTAATTCTTTAATATCAATAAACTTGTAACAATGTATCAAATCATTAGACAATATTAATAGTTCTATATCAATAAACTTGTAACAATGTATCTAATCCTTATACAATTAGTAATTCTTTAATATCAATAAACTTGTAACAATGTATCAAATCATTAGACAATATTAATAGTTCTATATCAATAAACTTGTAACAATGTATCTAATCCTTATACAATTAGTAATTCTTTAATATCAATAAACTTGTAACAATGTATCAAATCATTAGACAATATTAATAGTTCTATATCAATAAACTTGTAACAATGTATCTAATCCTTATACAATTAGTAATTCTTTAATATCAATAAACTTGTAACAATGTATCGAATCATTAGACAATATTAATAGTTCAATAATAGCAATAAAAATAATGACTTTATTTTGTAGCCGGATTCAGTAACTTTGTTTCGACTCCCTCGCCAAACTTCTATATAAAACATAACATGAAAGTGCAGAAAGGAATAAAACCAAAAATATATCGACTAAAACAGAAGCCGAAATCACAGCGAATGGCTGCGGCGTTCTATTTCTTGATGTCTTGTTTTTCCCTTACACTGTACATCCAGTAACATGTCCTGATTTTAAGATGACCTGTCATCCTACAGAAAAAGCAAAATTCTGCACGACGTACCGTGGGAAGTGTTATGACATGCCTGTTACCATAGTTACCGCAGCAAGTGGGGAGAGGTTCCTGTCAGGGACCAATTTACTTCTCCGGAGGGGCGCTGCCACCAAAGGCAAAGCAAGCATTGCCCACGAGTCTCTGCAGACTGAAATCTGAGCAGCAAGCTAAATGAGCTCAGATATTCCAACGGCTCGAGAACAAGGAAGGAGGAAAAAAATAAAGAAATAAAAATAATATAGAAAAAAAAATAAAAAAAAAAAAAAAAACTCAGCCCCAAGAAGAAAACAAAAGGAAAAGCAAAATAAGGACACAGAGAAAAACTGTACAAATAGTACATGAGAGAGAGAACACGCTAGGGAGATTATAATACCGCCAGATAACTGGCGAACTACAAGACCTACCAAGCTGTTAGGACATGCTGGGACTTGTAGTAGCATAAATACACACAGCTGCATAATAGGGGGCAGAGACCACAACCTCCCGGCATACCAGGCATCAAAAGGTTACAATTTTTGTAATAATTTGTACAATATTTTTTGCAATAAAATTGGAACTTTTTGTTTTTCTGCAGCACTTTCTTGAGAGTTTGTGCAGGGGACGGGGCCATCGACCCTACCAGATGTATTACCATAAATCTGATGTAAATGTAAGCCAGCTATGAGGCTCCTTTACAAGGAGATGTGTGCTGGTTCAGGGGTTATCCTAAATCTGCCCCATAAGGTGGAAAAAAAGCAAGTAAATAAAAATTGGATTTTTTTTATTTTTATTTAAAGGGATTGTCCAGGGCTTGAAAACATGGCTGCTTTCTTCTTCTCAAGAAGTGACGTCACGTCCGATAGCCACATGGCAAGGCCACATCTCTGTCCCGTCACAATGAATGGGACTGAGCTACAGCATGGTCATGATGTCACTTCCTCAGAAGAAGAAAGCAGCCATGTTTTTGAAGTTCTGCACAAACCCTTCCAAGGAGTTCTCCAGGAATTGGTATAAGAGAGTAACTAATAGTACCCGCCCTGACACCTACCTGTATCCTTTTAGTACGATGCAGGAGCTCAATCGTACCTCTAGGGGTACGATTGTGAAACATAAAATGTCCACCAGTGCCTAGGTCAAACCTGTCCTGGACGAATACTCTGCTACTGTGTAAGTGCGGGGGAACAGGTGGAGTCAGAAACAAGATGTAACACCTCTCAACGAGATTTCGGAAAGAGTCACCATGGCAGTAAAGGTGGTGGAGCAGCACAGCATCTCTTCTCATTTGCTCAGTGCGCCAAGAGATGCCGATGCAAAGCACCAGGGGTCAGCAAAGAGAATACTCCGGTCCAGGCTAATGGCGAGGGCAGATAGCTATGGTTCAATGGCTAGGTACAAGGAAATGGTCAAGGCAAATGGCAAGGAATCAGGTACAATCCAAGGGTCAGACACAACAGGAACAGCAGACAGAAGCGGGGTCAGGAACAAGCCCAGGGTCAATGCACGGGCGAGGTCAGAACTGGAACACCTTACAGCTAGTTACATTCTAATAGGTTCACCCCAAAGTCTAGAAAGTACAGCACCCCCAGTGTAAGCCATGGCAGGTCAGGTCTCTGGTAGGAGGTCACTCTACATTTTTGTTGTAAAGTATTGTTATTGTATCTATATACTTTGTAGTCACTACTATTGATACAGAGTTTAGCATGACCATAGAACTGTATATATACATACATACATAAATGACACTCACTGTTGTTCTCGGATTCTTGTCTTACTCTCAGTTATCAGCCATTGCTGGAGGACTTCGACTGTATTTTATTTCCCAAACCTTGTGTGACGTGGTATTCATGTGTTTCTGAGTATAACTATTCCACGTTTTGTATTTATTACGTTCTGAGACTTTGGCGCATTTCATGGTGTGAAATTTCTAGGACTGCCAAGGTTTATGGACTACCAACAGTGACTGGATCCATTGGTTGTTGTATCGAGAAATTTTACCCAAAACTTTCACTGGGATCGGTCATGTAGCCGTATATAGACATCAAACTGAACCTCCATCCTCCCCAGTGAAGGTTAAAGGGATTCTATCATTAGAATCCAGTTTTAAGCTAAATACACGTCAGAATAGCCTTGAAGAAAGTCTATTCTTCCCCTACCTTTAGAGGTCTTCTCCGCGCCGCCGTTCCTTAGATATCCTGATTTTCACCCGTATGTTATTAGTTTTCTCGCAGTACTGGGGTCGGCTGTAAACTATCCAGCGCCGCCTTCTTCTGGTTTGGCTCCTTCGCCTCTTCTTTCCTGTACGGCCACAGGAAAATGGCCGACTGCACCCACTATGCATGTCCGTCGGCCATTTTAATGTGGCCGAGCGGGAAAGAAGAGGCTTTTTGAAGAAGACGTGACGGGACAAGGAAGAAGAGGCAGAGGAGTCAAACAAGAAGAAGGAGGACGCCCCCAGTGCTGCGAAAAAACTAATTAGCATATGGCCGAAAACTGGGATATCTAAGGAAAGGGGGCGCGGAGAAGACATCTAAAGGTAGGGGAAGAATAGGCTTTCTTAAGGCAATTCCAATGTGGGTTTAGCTTAAAGTGGGATTCTAATGATAGGATCCCTTTAAAGACTCTACAGACACCATACACAGCTAATAAGAACATTAAGAACAGGCGAAGTTGAGAAGCGCGGTCGAGTACGTTGACACCGTCTAGTGATGTCCGCTGAGAACATGTTACACATTAACATATCCACTACCCGGCTGGCCGGCCGCCGTCATCTCCCTGTTTACATTATCAGTGCTTAGTAACAGCTTGTTCACTGTTCCTTTTTTCCGAGCTCCTCCAGGTTCACCCCTGAGACTCTCCACAATACAATTAGTTACACGATTGTGGCAGATAGTAAAGGTGATGGATACCTGGGGGTTGGATCCGTCAAAGCCTCCCTGGTGGACCGCACTATGGACAGAGCGGAGAAGCTGCAGGTAGTCACAGGACAAATCACTGGAAGAGCTGAAGAGGAAAGGAGAAACCTCAATGTTTATCAAGAAGTAACAAAGTAACATTCCAAAAAATAGAAGACATTTTTGACTATTTATTTTACTCATTTCCATAAGCAGCGTCCAAGAAATTCCACGTTTTTACATGATCAGATTTTGATGGAGAAACGCTTTAGAACAAAACTTTATTCTTTAGCGGGCCCGCTTTTAACCCCCATTGACTTTACTATTACTGTGTATTGGCCACTGGTCATATCCCAGGCGGCTATCCAACCGCGACTACACCATATGTCGCCCGGGCCTAGAGGGGTTTTCCAGGAAGAAGAACTTATGACCAATATTTAGGACCAGCACTCAATGGGTGAAATTTACTAACCCACAGTGCTAACCACGGTGGCTCAATGGTTAGTACTGCAGCCTTGCAGCACTGGAGTCCTGGGTTCAAATTCACCAGGAACAACATCTGCAAGGAGTTTGTATGTTCTCCTCGTGTTTGCATGGATTTCCTCTGGCTACTCCGGTTTCCTCCCACACTCCAAGGACATACTAATAGGGAATGTAGATGGTGAGCCCTATATGGGATAGTGACTAAAGAGATTCTACCATTAAAATCAATTTTTTTGTCCTTAACACGTAGGAATAGCCTTAAGAAAGTCTATTCTTCTCCTACCTTTAGATGTCTTCTCCGCACCGCCGTTAAGTAGAAATTCCGATTTTCGCCGGTATGCAAATGAGTTCTCTCGCAGCACTGGGGGCAGGCCTCAGCACTCAAACAGCACTGGGGGGCATCCCCAATGCTGCCAGAGAACTCTCCAGCGCCGCCTCCATCTTCTTGAGGAACGGGTCTTCTTCAGGAACCAGTCTTCTTCCAGCGGTGGCTTCAAACTTCCAGGTCTCAGGCAGCCACATGCTTCCCGGCCACAAGAAAATGGCTGCTTACAGTACTGTGTAAACGGCCATTTTCATGTGGCCAGCGGACATGTGCAGTTGGCTTTGTCATAGCCCCGAGCCCTAGAAGTTTAAAGCCACCGCCGGAAGAAGACGCGTGAAGAGGCCGTTCCTGAAGAAGATGGAGGTGGCGCTGGAGATTTCTCTCGCAGCATTGGGGACGCCCCCAGTGCTGTTTGAGCGCTGCGGACTGCCCCCAGTGCTGCGAGAGAACTCATTTGCATACCGGCGAAAACTGGATTATATACTGAACGGCGGCACAGAGAAGACATCTAAAGGTAGGAGAAGAATAGCCTTCTTAAGGCTATTCCGACGTGTTAGGGACAAAAAATTTGATTTTAATGGTAGAATCCCTTTAAGCCTTAGAGGACTTCCTAAGGACGGGCCAACAATGTTTTTTCCCTAGGAAACCCCTTTTAAAAGAATAAGCCATCCACAGGGAAATCAATATCTGATACCATCGGACAAATCATCACAAGACGCACAAACTGTATCCGAATATTCATTCTCCTTTAAGACGGGAAAAAAAAAACCCACAACACAGATAATGAGTTTCTGGGAAAAAATTTAAATATTAATTGATTTGGTTTTTGTTTCTGGGTTTAACGTTAATAAGGTATAACTTTGGGGTGTGAAGGTTAAAGTCATCAATAGCCAATACTGGAATGTTTGCAAATGAGATGCAGCCTTGTTTATCAATTCTAAAGAGATGTCCCTGCGGAGGGAGGGGAGGCCGGGGCGGAGGGGGCCGCCGAAAGGAAAGGGTTATAGGTGAAGGTGTTGGAAACTGGGATGACTTAATTATATCAAGCCAGTCTCACAATGGAGGATGTAATGAAGCCGCCATTGCATTTAAATAGTAATCACAGATAATTAACACATAGTTAATGAGCTGCTACCCCGAGTACACCTGATCATTATACCTCCGAGTCCGCAGTGTGCCACCGCTCAGAGGAGACTCCAATGATAAATGAACTCGCTGTAACGTCTACACGCAACGGACTGAATCGTAGCAAGCTGAAAGATACTGAGCTGAAAGCACAAGAAAAACAGAATTCTCGCATCTGTGCCTACGTATCGCTACGGCTCCACCTGGTGCTTTTCGGAACGTCCACCTAATAAGTACACGGCTGCTTCCGGTTCTATGACTTTAAAGGGATCCTATCACTATTTTTTCTAACTAACACGTCGGAATAGCCTTAAGATAGGCTATTAGTCTACTATCTTTCGTTGTCTTCTCCTCGCCTAAAATCCTGGTTTCTCTCGGTATGTAAATGAGTTCTTTAGCAGCACTGGGGGCGGGCCCCAGCGCTCAAACAGCACTGGGGGCGGCCCCAATGCCGCGAGAGAACACTCCAGCGCCGCCCTCCATCTTCTTCTGCAGAGAGGTCTTCACCGCATCTTATTCCGGTGGCGGCTTGTAACTTCTAGGCCTTGGGCCTAGGGCAGGCTGACTGCGCATGCTCGCGGCCACAAGAAAAATGGCCGCTTATATAGTAATGGTATTTTCTCGTGGCCAGCGGGCATGCGCAGTCGACTTGCCCTAGGCCTAGAAGTTACAAGCCGCCATCGGAAGAAGATGCGGTGAAGACCTCGCTGAAGAAGAAGATGGAGGCGGCGCTGGAGAGTTCTCTGGCAGCACTGGGGCCCGCCCCCAGTGCTGCGAAAGAACTCATTTACCTACAGAGAGAAACCGTGATTTTAGGCGAATGGCGGTGCAGAGAAGACAATGGAAGGTAGGAGATGAACAGCCTTTCTTAAGGTTATTCCAAAGTGTTAGAAAAAATAGTGATTGAATGATAGGATCCCTTTAACGGGCTGGCTGCACTATGGAGGGAATCACTCGATTGCCTGTGTACAAAAGAATCCAGACTGAGCATGTGCGACCACCAGCGATTGTTACATTAGGTGGATATTCTGAGATGGAATCTAAAGAACACCAAAGGTCCTTTAGACTCCATCTCCCCGTAATGGGGCACCAAATAGTTATGGATGCCTAAGATCCCAGGCATTGATTTGGATATACTAATGACCAGTGTGTGTGTGTGTGTGTGTGTGTGTGTGTGTGTGTGTGTGTGTGTGTGTGTGTGTGTGTGTGTGTGTGTGTGTGTGTGTGTGTGTGTGTATTTATTAAGACTGGAGTTTCCTATGATATTCTTGATCCATTCCCCCACTGGTCCAAGGTGTGCCAGAATAAAGGCCCCCACCTCTTAGACTGGTCTTACACGACAGTAAGTTTAGCCTGCAAATGGTCTGCAATTGTGGGTTCTCAATTGTGGACACATTGTATTCAGTGTGGCCTCTTACACCACCGGATATTTTATCCGTGGTGTGCCGTGACCGAGGTCTACAAAGGCCATGAATTCACGGCACGGCACGGACTGTCCCATAGAACTTTTTGGGCTCATGTGGCTGGACATGGACATCTGCGGAATGACTATTTGGAGTGTAATAAAGTATTGCTGATCAGCAAATTGCGGACTGCAAACACCACTACGGTCGTGTAACACCAGCCTTAAAAGGTTTTTCCTTGATCTTTATCCTTAAGATAGGTCATCAACTTAAGATCCATTGGGATCCGACACCTGGAACCCCTGTAGACCAGCTGAATCGCTGCTTCCACTTCTCAGGCCATGTGACGTCACATTCATCAGTCACATGGCCTGATCACAGCTCTGTCCCATTCAAATGACCGGGCTGAGCTGTAACGGTCCAGGACAGCTGGAATACAAATCTATGGCATGGTATATACTTAAGGGGCTGCAACACTGAGGATAGATGATCAATTATACAGCCTGAAAAATCTCTTTAATAACTCAGGAGGTCTCATGTGCCGGAATAGAAACCTGCACCAGTTGTGATCCACCTCCTGCCCCTAAACAATGGCAGAAACAAAATGGCGCACCTTTGGGCCATACGTCTATGATGCGCCATGTCTACACCAGGTAAAGATGGAATAGCAAAATATATTTATTGGCAAGAACAGGATCAGATTCTCTTTATTAATAATAACAGAATGTAATAAAATACAATGTATATATATATATATATATATACACACACACACAATACAAATGACTCTTCTCTCCCAGACACATCCAATTGGCCAGATCCATACCACGAAATCATTAAACACCCAGAGACCCTTTACAAAAAAAACCCCCACGCAGCCACTTTGGAAAGAGGGGAAAACAAACGTCAGCTCGGGCGCGCGGTGTTGTCACATTTGTCGGCCGCGTCTCCTTTTAACAATGGTTTTTAAGCTAATTAACTTTTATCCTTCGGCCGAGCATTCTAGTAACTGATAACGCACAAGTTGGCAAGAGAGTATCCAGGCGACACGCGAGACTTCAGCTTCCTTATTGATACAGTTTCTAAGCATTTATGAAAGGTTAGTTTATCAAAGATATGACAAATAGGGTTATTATCAGGAGGTGGACTCCATTAGGAAGTGTTGCCTAAGCGGCTTCCAACCAAATGTATCGGGAAACTGGAGAAGGAGAGAAAATAGAAGGAACCACTAGCGGGTTTTATGGGCTTCTTTTAGGGGGAGGTAAGAGTATTTGCAGATTGGAGAGGGATGTACGGAGCAGATTAATGACACTGAAAACAGATGCAGATTGGGAGAGTGTTGACTCTTATCAGCGACTTATTATGGGCCCTCATTGTGTCCTATTTCTGCCCTTACCTTATCTGAAAGTGTCTTGCATACAGAGCCCTTTCAGGCTTTAGCTGAACCAATATGGGGCTATTGTGCGTTCTTCAGTAAGCAATTAGTTTCAAGGTAGGTCATACCAGGTACTTGATGCAACAAATGTAAGCGGGATTTAGGGCATGACCGGGAACGATGTACATGGCGACAACCGGAGACTAGGGTTGAGGGATCGGGAAAGATCGGATCCCGATTGGCGATGGAGCAAATTTCATGATCGGGATCGGCTGGAAAATGATCGAAAAAATGGATTTTTAAAAACGATCCTGAAATCTCAAGATCGGCTCAACCCTACAGGAGACCTCTTCTGCTGGTGACTAGAACATAGGGTGGCTGGTGTCGGTGAAAACATGGAGCAAGTCAAGCTCGGAGACAGATTGTGGTTAATAGGAAGTAGAGAGGAGTGAACTGGTTGGGAATGAGCCAGATTTGTTTGGAATTTTTCAAAAATTTCAGTTTGATCAAACTCGAAATTTTGGTCATTCGGGCCCAACAGTACGAATATAATAAGTGGAGGTGCAGACAAAATAAAAAGACTTAGACACGTTTCTTCATCTTGGTCTTCCTCTGGCATCTTCTCCAACAATGGTGCACGAAGACCAATCACAGGCCTCAGTAGTCACGTTGGGCTTGGCGCCATTGTTATGGTGCTGGGCTCATGAGACTTGTGACCGGTGACTCCAGTGCGCTTGCCATAAAAGAACATGACGGAAGAGGTCACGAGAGACCACGGTTGAAGACTGGACACCAGGAAAGATAACTGGATGCCCCGGGGAGGTGAGGAATGGTGAGTATCAGTCTGTTTTTGTTTTTTAATTTAGTCTACAATTCCCATGAGCCCCCTCATATTACTCCATGGTGTCTGAAGTCCTGGGAGGTCTTGCTGACTTGTCCACCGGTGATGACATGCAACACACCCTCATGTGATCCTGGCAGCCAATCACTGGCCACAGAGGTCTTGTCCCGTATAATGTAGACATCACGGGCGAGACCAGCAATTAGATGCAGGGGTCACATGCGCATTTACGGCACAAAATAACCACAAGACAAGTCTCCGAGATCAGTGGGTACCACTGCAGGGTTGGGACATATTTTATCCATTGAAGGTTTTCCAGAAGCCAAAAAAAATGGAAGACAAAAAGCAAAACTAACAACCAAATCAACAGAGGTACAATGAAGTACCCCACTATACGGGTTTGGGCACTGGTGACTCCTTCAGTGTAAGGATTGGTGGAGTTTACATATGTTCATAGAAATCTCATGACGTGACACAGTAATATGGTGACGGCCACTTATATTTTGCCTATTTGCCCATTGACATAGTGACAAACATCCACAATGGCTGAAGATGACGTCTCACCTACATGGCTGACATGAGCAGATACCGTTGTCCACTTGACATGCACCAGTGAAGGGCTGTCTGGTTTGTTACCCCCCTGGGGGGAAACCTGGAATTAGTTCCCCCTCAGGCGCTCTCTCTGCAGGGTAATTTGCTCCCCCTATCTGTTGTGATTGTTAATGAATCTACGTATTGTCTTCTACCTAAACAGTAAACAGGAGGTCGTTCAGGTTAATTTTCCTTTTGTTACCCGCTGGGCCTGGTGTCTAAACAGGGAGGAACAAGAAGTGTCAACTGAAGACAATGGAGGCCAAGGAGTGAAATGGTCAAGAAACTCTCCATATACCGTAAGAACTTATACTAAAATGTATAGGGTCTTACTATAAGAAGGTTTTAGTAATCTGTACAGCCATATATAGCCGCCATTAACACGAGATATAACGAAAACAGGTCAGGCTGGGGTCACATCTGCGTCAGGATCTCGGTGGTTGTAGTGACCACTGAAAAAAAGTGCTGCAAGTCCAATTTTTTTTGTATGGCCGTTTCAAACGATGGACCCAATTATAGTCAATGGGCTCCATCATACTCAGATTGTAAGCCCTCGCGGGCAGGGCCCTCTACCACACTGTGCCAGCCGATCACTGTTAGTATGATATGTACCTGTATACTTTGTGTATTGTATGTAACCCCCAAATGTAAAGCACCATGGAATTAATGGTGCTATATAAATAAACAATAATAATAATAATAATAATAATAATCATCATCATTGGTGTCTGCTGTTTTAGGTCAACTGGCTATTGGCCTGAAGGCTTGCACCCATTGGTGGAGTCACTGGTGCTATCTATCTATCTATCCTTCTACCTATCTCCTATCTATCTATCTATCTATCTATCTATCTATCTATCTATCTATCTATCCTTCTACCTATCTCCTATCTATCCATCCATCTACCTATCTCCTATCTATCCATCCATCTACCTATCTATCTATCTATCTATCTATCTATCTATCTATCTATCTATCTCCTATCTATCTATCTCCTATCTATCTATCTATCTATCTATCTATCTATCTATCTATCTATCTATCCTTCTACCTATCTCCTATCTATCTCCTATCTATCTATCTATCCTTCTACCTATCTCCTATCTATCTATCTATCTATCTATCTATCTATCTATCTATCTCCTATCTATCTATCTATCTATCTATCTATCTATCTATCCATCCATCTATCTATGTATCCTTCTTCCTATCTATCCTTCTACCTATCTCCTATCTATCTGTCTCCTATCTATCTATCTATCTATCTATCTATCTATCTATCTATCTATCTATCTATCTTCCTACCTCAGTCTCTGATATATAACATGGAATAATTAATCACCATATCCTATATATATGTATGTGTATATATCTATGTATATCTCTATAGTATGGCAGGGGTGATAAGGCGGTTTCTGGGATATGTACGGAAGGTTTATCTGTAAGTGCAGTTAACAGGCTTAATGTTATTTACTGTAAAAATAAAACCCTTAAAATCCTCCTCCATCTCCGCAGGGTGCACAGATTGCTTTATTTGCTGACCAGAAAAGGTCTAACAGAATGGATGATCCGAATGGCTGCGACCTTTGTCCGCGTCCTCCGCCGCTTCTAGTGCTGCTCTTTCCGTGCTGTTTGCATTAAGGAGAGAAGGTAAATACTTAGCACTAACCTTGTTTGCTTTACTTGCCAGGAGAGCTGATGACATTGCCCCCGCACCTCCGACACACCGGCCTACGTCAGGGCCTACGTACACGCTATGAAGATCGACGCCGCGCTCGCTTTGCATCCCTTATATACTTTTTTCTAGATCAATTCATCAAAAATTTTTACCCTGCGTATGTTCGATTCTCTTGAAATATTTGCCTCTATCCCTTAAAGGGGCAGTTTTAGTACACGAGCACCAAATATTCCCTATTCATAGGATGAGGCTTACACTAGGTTCACGCTACCGTCTCCTCTCCGTCATTCAGGTCCATCAGGGGACTCAAACCACACAGAGCTGGACCACTAAAACAGCCGATCCCGTTGACGATGTGCAGGACTTTTTCACCCACCAGATGTGAACAGAACCTTAAAGGGGTTTTCAGAACTTTTTAACTGATGACCCATGCTTAGGGTCAACCTCTATGGCCTATCTACCAGCCATTCAGTCAATTAACTGCATATCCTTTGGGGTCCAACACCCAGGACCACCCCAGATCAGTTGTTTGAAGCAGTATCGGTGCAGCCTGAGCACTACGTCCACGTAGCAAAACATTCATTGGTCACATAAAGTCGGGAGGACCCCTTTACGAGTCGGATCAATGGGTGTTCAACAGCTAGGATCTTCATAGCGGGGTCCCCACATGACCTTGCGCCGCAGCTCCTCCATTCACTTCTATGGGACTAATGCAGCATTGCACTTGGCTACCTCCATCAGTGCCACAGTAGTAAATGGAGTGGTGGCCATCATATATGAACACTAACATTACATTCACACAAGGAACTTGGGCAACCCCATTCTAGTGATCGGTGAGGGTCCCAAGTGCTTGGACACTACTGATATGGTACATATACTACAAGAATGAGGATAAGCTTTGTGCAGGTCCATCAAGTTCAACCTTAAAAAAAGGGTTGCCCAAACCAGACCAGACCAGACAAAGTATATTGGGCTACATTGGAAAGCATTACCTAATGCAAGAAATAAAAGACTCGGACTACAGATCCCATCATCCTTTTCCCCATAGATATCACATGCATAATACTCATGGAGAACTTACCCATAGATTTCACCTAGAGGGCTAATATCGGGCAGGTAGAAGCTGTGCGCCTTGGCAGATTGCAGCAAATCTGGAGACATCGTTTTTGATATATCGTAATAATGTCCAAACCTTGCAGAGGACAAACAAAGAGACTGTGGGGAAAAAAATGGGGAAAAAAAAGGGAATTATTTATTAAATCCAAGCCCTTCGCATCTTCACGTCCATTTATATAAACTCACAAGAATTTTACTTGGAAATATCATAAACTCAACCCAAGGGCCGGATTGTCTGAGGTCTCGGAGAGTAGGGAGGCGCCAGGCACTTCACATGGTTGGCCATTGCTACCAAAATTGTTGGGTTCAACCAATATACATTTAATGTTTATGGCCGTCTTAAAGTAGTTTTCCAGCCCTAAGACTGATGGTCTATCCTTTCAATAGGTCAAAGATCAGTGGAGTCTGAAGAGACAACGGCGCTCCATAAGCATTGCTTCTGCAGTACAGGCCATGTAATGTTCAATGTTCACATGGCTCGTGAATGGGGCTGAGTTTCAATAACCAAGCAAAGTCACTGTACAGTGTTTGGTGTTTTTTTTAATGAAGTGGCTGCCGTGCCCATCTGAACGTTGTTGTCTGTCCAAGCAGATGAAGTCTGGCCTCCATCGATCTCCAAGTCCAAAAAGGTTGCCCAGAATTTGGAGAATGCACATGTGGTCTTGATGGGTGCAAATATACTCACATATCCCTGGTGCTCCATGGTATAGTCCCGGTTCTCTTTCCCTCCTGTGATGAGACTGCATCAGAAGCCCAGAGGCCCACATGAGCACCGTGGAGGCCAATCGGTGGCCACAGTGGTCATTGGTAGGAGTGATGTCACTGGTCCCTGTCTATCGATGGCTGAGGCCAGTCCTGTGAGTCTCTCAACTTCTGGCTTGACAAGTCTCAAAACGGTTGGGAAAGGAGACTGGGAGAAGAAAGAGTGCTGGGGAAGAGGAGTATTATTATTTGTATTTTTTAATAAAACATCCACCCCAGCCAGGGAGTAAGCTCCAAATTCTGGGCAACCCCTCTAACAATAAAAAAAAACAAACAGGCTTGAATCCAACCAACAATATGAAAAATAATAGATTTCACAAAAATAAAGTTTTGCAAATTTTGGTAAAATTTTATTTTTTTTAAATTTCCATTTTTTTTTTTTATTTTTTTTTAAAGTCTTGGTATTCACGTCAAAGTTTCAAAGTAAGACATCTCTATCACTTCTACTTAACAAATCCAAAACCAATTAAAAAAGGGTCTGTTTCTGGTCTATAATCTATCTTTTATCCGGATTAGCGATGCCAATGTTTTCACTCTATAGTCTGGAAGAGCTCATCTTTTTATTGTGGAGCTCTGGCACCTCTTTATGTTGAAGAAACATAGGCCCTGACTAAGTGAACTTTCATCTGATGTCTTCATTGACGAGAACTCCGGGGTTGCTTATTTTAGATGCTAATCCCCCGGCAAAGCTCAAGAGAAGTTAGTGAAGACACTGGAAGGGGGGTGAAAAAAAAAAGTCGAAACAAGTATTTTTTTTTTTTTCTTCGTCTACTTGTGGATCCTCTTTGGGAATCCTGGGGAACATAGCTGAGTCTAATCCATGCTGCTCCGTGGATTAAGGTAGGTGATAACCTCTTTTGATTGAAGAGAAAAACCATAGTGCTTACAAACTGGGTGGAGATGGATTTAGGCAGAATGTAACACCACGCAATAAAAGACTGGTCTATGTCAGAAGCCTCTGAATAGCTCTTCAATATACTCAATTCCCAGGCCTGGCAGGGAAGCTTGCAAAGACCTACCTGACTCAAATAAGCATGAATAATCTGTCTTAGCAGAATCATAGTGCAAAAGAGAAAGACACGGAGTCTGTGCGACTTACCCAGGTCAGCTCTGTCCCTCTCTACATTCCTGCGAGCCAATCTGCAGAAAGGCATCGAATTGGCAGCGGCACAAAATACCTTTCAAAATACAGCTGCTGGGTCTCAATGCAGATTTAGCCAGGGGTTATCTTTTACTGCTTAAAGCCCTTTTTTTTGCCATCAGATAAGATTTATCATATCCGAGCGGTATTCAAAGCCATACGTCGTAAAAGTTTGGCAGAAAAGAAGTTTTTGAAGAAGTTAAACCCCATGCTGATCGGCTGTCTGGAAACAGATTGGAAGATGGCTTAAACGCTTTACGGTGGGTAAGAAAATGTAAAAAATTACCCTTCGAGAAATGGAGGCGGCCATTGTGAAAAATGGTTGGAAGTCTTAGACGTAATCCTAAAACCATGGCTCTTAGTAGACGTCAGATTCCTAGCGTTGGTATAAAAATGGTTGGAAGTCTTAGACGTAATCCTAAAACCATGGCTCTTAGTAGACGTCAGATTTCAAGCGTTGGTATAAAAATGATTGGAAGTATCCAACCTAATCTTAAGACTACTGCGGTCTTCGTAAAGTCCTTAGATTCTAAGCTTTTGGTAGGTCTAAAAATGTATTACCCTTCAATGACAAGAAATGGAGGCGGCCATTGGGAAAGATGATTGGAAGTCTTAGACGTAATCCTAAAACCATGGCTGTCTTAGTAGTCATCAGATTCTAAGCGTTGGTATAAAAATGTAAAATTTACCCTTCAATTACGTAAAACAACGGCAACTATTGGGAAAAATGATTGGAAGTCTCCGACCTAATCTCAAGACTACTGCGGTCTTTGTAAAGTCCTAAGATTCTAAGCTTTTGGTAGGTCTAAAAATGTATTACCCTTCAATGACAAGAAATGGAGGTGGCCCTTGGGAAAAATGATTGGAAGTCTTAGACATAATCCTAAAACCATGGCTGTCTTAGTAGTCATCAGATTCTAAGCGTTGGTATAAACATGTAAAATTTACCCTTCAATTATGTAAAACAACGGCAACTGTTGGGAAATATGATTGGAAGTCTCCGACCTAATGTTAAGACAATTGTTGTCTTCGTAAAGTCCTTAGATCCTAAACTTTTGGTAGGTTAGTGTTGGTCTAAAAATGTATTACCCTTCAATGACAAGAAATGGAGGCGGCCATTGTGAAAAATGATTGGAAGTCTTAGACGTAATCCTAAAACCATGGCTCTTAGTAGACGTCAGATTCTAAGCGTTGGTATAAAAATGATTGGAAGTCTCTGACCTAATCTTAAGACTACTGCTGTCTTCATAAAGTTCTTAGATTCTAAGCTTTTGGTAGGTTTAAAAATGTATAACCCTTTAATTACAAGAAACGGAGGCGGCCATTCTGAAAAATGATTGGAAGTCTTAGACGTAATCCTAAAATCATGGCTCTTAGTAGTCATCAGATTCTAAGCATTGGTATAAAAATTTAAAATTTACCCTTCGAGTATGTAAAACAACTTCAACTATTGGGAAAAATGATTGGAAGTCTCCGACCTAATCTTAAGACTACTGCTGTCTTCGTAAAGTCCTTAGATTCTTAGTTTTTGGTAGGTTAGTGTTGATCTAAAAATGTATTACCCTTCAATGACAAGAAATGGAGGCAGCCATTGGGAAATAAGATTGGAAGTCTGAGATGTTAATTTATAACCCGTGGATGTCTTAGATTCTAAGCATTTGGTCGATTAGCATTGGTATAAAAATGTAAAAATGACCCTTTAACTTGAAAAAAACAGAGGCAACGATTGTGAAGAATGATTGCAAGTCTCTGATCTAATCTTAAGACTCTTGCCATCTTCGTCAAGTCCTTAGAGTCTTAGTTTTTGATTGGTAAGTGATGGCCTAAAAAAAAGGATTACCCTTCAATTACAAGAAATGGAGGTGGCCATTTTGAAGAATGATTCGAAGTCTTACGCAAGGTTCACACTTGGGTAGGGATGTCCGTGGTTCTCTGTCATGGGACAAGAACAACAGATAGATTGCTATCTATCTAACTTGGTGGACGAAACCAATTCTAATGTGGCCCATTGGGTGCCCAAATGTAGATAGATATCTATGGAAAAAAAAAAAAAATCTATGGAAACTAAGATACAAATAGGTTCCAAATTCCTGGATGAGAATTAGCAAAAATCTGCTGCATGGCTAGTAAACATGGACACACATATTATTTTATGCCCATAGTAGCCCAAAGGGAATCAACAATATTCCCACCTCTCGAAGACCTCAACCTCAATACAAGTTGTGCCGTGTTCCAATTCCATGAAAAGATTTAGGACCAATTTTAAAAGGACCTGTCTCATCACAATAACTCTGACTTTGCACTCAGCTTAAGTGGACCTATTGGGATCCACTCTTCATGGGATGGACTTGGGGTTGTCTATAGTGAGACATTGTAGATCCAAATGAAAAACCACTTGGAAGAGAATTGATTCTCAATGATATTGTCAAAAACTGCGCAAGAAAAGTCTAAACCTTAAATGGAGATGTCCTATCCGAATAACCCCTTCTCTATCTGAAGAGTGGTGGGCGTCCATCTGTCATGACCAGGGGCCAAACTTTGACATTTCTGATGAAACAGTCCATTTTAAAGAAAAAAAGAAACAAAAAAATTGAAAAAAAATTCTAGAAAAAAATATTCAAATCTGATCTAGATGAATAAATGTTCCTTGTCATTAGACAACCGCGTATTCTCATCTGACCTCTTTCCTATATTCCACATACAAAAATTTACAAATCACTTTATTGATTTAAATTTTACAAAATAAATAAAATTTTGGACAGGAAAAAAAAAAACAACTGTAACATTTAGAATTTTTATAACTGTCAATTTGTTTTTTTCTAACAAAGTAAATTTAGAAAAAAGTTATAAAATAGCACAAAAATATTGGCAAAAATTTACTTTTTTGTTTCATGAAATTTTAATTTTTTTTTACATATTAAACTATGATACGGTATTTACACCCGTTAGTCAAATTGCTTTCACAAAATAATTCAACGTCATGGATTGTGTTTTTTCACTTTCATAGACGTGACCCAAAATGAATAACCAAAAATAAAATTTTAAAAAAATCCTTGAACTGTAACTTTATTAAGAAATTCTAAAAAGAGAATTCTATTACTTTAGTCAAACGAAGATCGACTGCGCACAAACTAACGTAGCTGAATTAATAAGTATTCCCAAGATGGCGGCTGAAAAATCTCTAATGTAAAAGTGTTTGGGGCCCTGTGGGTAAAAATGCTAGGTTAAATTAAGTCAAGAGATGAGCGCTCTCCCTTTTGCGTCCGCCTAACAAGATGCTTAGTAGGTGTCTCAACATGAGAAAATTGCCCGATAACTTAAAAAAAAAAAAAAAAAAAGGGAAGATTTCATGTACTTTTTTTGTTTTTCCTCGTCGCCTTGTGACGACGGCTGACAGTGGCGCACTGGGTTTCACCTTAATAAAATGAGATTATGTGAGGTGCCCGAAGGCTGTTTGCGTTGGCCCGTCACCGTGCGTAAGCCTTTGGTAATACAAACTCTTCCCATGTCTGCACAAATCCACAGATCACCAAACATGCCAAACCCTGTCCTGTTCCACCCCACTTCTGGGCAACCTTCTTCGTCTACGGTTCGGAGCTCCAAATCAAACACTCGTTCGGAGAAAGGAGGAATTAGAAGGCTTTGGTGGAACGCCAGGTATCCAGAGATACGTTGCGATTGTCCAACGATGCAGTATGACGAGAAGATCAGGACAGGTAAGAAGGTATCGGAGAAGACGAGCCCACCAGCTGTCTGCGGCATCCATGTCTCCGTATGGCGAGATAAATAGCAGACTAAGTAGCCTAAGGATAGAGAGAACGCGCAGAAGACGAAGTGTTGTAGAAGAAGTGACCACTGTGCTCGCTTCTTGCAGGCTGACTTCCCCGCGATTAGCTTCTAGTGACAGTGAAGCTGATACAATCTCAAGTGCTTACTTTACTTATTACGCACTTGGTTAAGCAAGTCAACAGTGTGCTTCAATACTTTCACTAGAGGGATTTAATAAGTACTGCTCAGTCAACCTTTCAGGCTCTCAATGGAGAGCTACGTTTCAGAGACGCCTAACGTAAACACTCATGTTGGGTGACTGCGTCTTCCCCTCTCCATCCTGAAAGGGGCTGCCGTGTGCCACAGACGGTATTTAGATCTGACAGGAGGAAATAAGACGACTCTGCCGACTCCGAGAAGAAGTGGAGGAGGGAGAGTCGGCCGCCGCTGGAAGTTTTTGAATTGGGAGAAAAACTTTTCAATGTGTATCAAATAGTGTGAGCCTGGGATCAAAGAGGGGAGTCAAATTTAACCCTCTAAGCCAGGGGTAGGGAACCTTCGGCTCTCCGGCTGCTACTACAACTCCCAACATGCTCCATTCACTTCCAATGGGGGTTCCAGGAACAGTAGAGCAAGTTTGCATGCTGGGAGTTGTAGTTTTGCAACAGCTGGAGTGCCGAAGGTTCCTTACCCCCCCGCTCTAATCTATTCAAAGTCAAGGATATTTTTGAAAAAAAAATAAAAAAATAACTCATAGTCAGTCGTTGATTCCATTGCTGCAACTCTAGCGGGCCCTCAATTCTACAGCGGTGATGATGTATCAAACAAGACCATTGCAACCAAGCGGGATGAAATTTCACAATAAAAAAGACCACTCCAGTTTTCAAGTGTTTCCCCTTTAAAGGAAAATATGGATCACCTATCCTAAAGGTGAGGGTCCAACACCCAGAACTCCCATAAATCATCTGTTCTCAGCAGAGTATAAAGCAGGAAGCGGACAGCTCCGTTCTCTGTGTAGTGGCCAGATCAGGTATTGCAGAGCAGCTCCTATTCTTTTCAAGCTGTAGTGACTCACTACAGCCACTACACAAAAAAATGGCGCTATCTGCTTCCTGATCATTCTCTGTGTATCCGCTGCTGAGAACGACTGATTTATGGGGGCTCCGGGTGTCATAGCCTCACCTATCTGATACTGATGACCCATCCTTAAGCTACAACTTATAGAATATGTTTAAGTAAAAAGAAGTCATGGACTAAAACCCACACGGTCATTTTCAAAGGTCCTCACCTGACAGTCTAGATACTTACATGCCCGATTTTAAGGCCCAGTTCACATCTGTGTTCAGGGAGTCTGCTTGGGGATCCCTCGAATGGAAACCTACCTGCATAAAAAAGCGGTTACCTAAGGAAACCCACAGACCCTATAGACTATAATGGGGTCTGTGTGGTTTCAGCACAAAAAATGCAGCGAGAAAAGTGCTGCTTGCAGGATAGGGAAACGGAATGGCCCAAATGCAGATGTGAATTGGGCCTATGCCTAAATACAGCTCAACTCATCCTAGATATATAGATGGAAGTCTGTCCTCTAGCACAGGTGAGCTTATTTAAAGGGCCGGGTATTGTGCAGTGGCCACGTATGGTTCTGTCCCATTCTGAATCCATGCACTGTGTAAATCTCAGCTGATCAGTAGGGGTGCCCGATACTGGACCCCCACCAATCAATGTGCAAGTCTTGGAAACCCCTTTCAATAGTCAGCTAACTAAACCTGTGATCCTACCTACCAAAGTATCTCACAAAATACCTTTGGGGCTGGAATACCCCTTTAAGTTAGAATTACCTTTATAGATCTCACAACTTTCAGAAGAGGAAACGACTCTGTTTCGAGAACTATGAGGTAAAGCTCCTTCCAGATTACATCAGATCCATAGGTCTGGTATACAAAGTCTTTGTGTCCATCCAAAAATGTAACAAAAACACCCACAAGTTCTTCATATACCTGACACTTCAATTAGAATGGCCTTAGGACCCGGGTTACACATTCACATTAGTCAGCCTTAAAGGTCTCTATGACCCAACACCCTCATTAAAGAAGTCTTAAGAGTCCTACCAAGACGTCTGTATGACCGCCAGGGTCCCTCGCTTAATTATTCTGCTCTTCTTCAAGAAACTCGGCACAAACTCTAATCTCTATGCTAAGCAGCTTGACCTCTCCTACACCCAAATGGTCTCAGGTTACCGGCAGCCTCCCGAATGTCTCCTCCTGAAAATCCAAATGTTACCTGAAGCCTGACAGATTTACACAATGAACTTTGTATCACCTCACCTGAGATGTATCCCTTATCCATTCCATGGCCCCGTTACCAACCTCAGCGCCCCGGGGCTCACCTTGCCCCTATAATTGTCAATCTCCGCTCCATCAACGCAGCAACGACAACTTCACCTTTCAAAAAGTTATTTCACGGGGCTTCCCTGTCCCATAGTAAGATACTCCTCTGTCTCTGAGACTCTGGTGACCGCCGTCCGGTCCACTCACATACGTCATATGTCCCGGGTCCTTCCCTATGACCACTGGCTCGATAGGACAGCGGTGGAAGACACCAGGGCACCAAGGACAGGTAAGTTTGTTTCATTTTTTGTTTCACCTGGTCCAAAACTGTAACATCTAGACAGCCCCTTTAAGAATGACCCTAAATGATCTTTCACTCCCGATCTTTTATGCAGACTTCAAAGTCACGATCTGTTGGAGATCATGAGAATTGGCTGCAGCACCGTAGTAGAAGTAAACCATTACCAGTGGGACCACAAGAGCTGCAGCAGCGGATCAATGGCGGATCAAACACTTTCACTTTAACGTGTTATCTACCATTTGCAAAAATATTGTACGAGGTCTTAATAACCGCACAGATACACTGACACGTAGACTCACTAATCGTGCATTATGCATCATTACATGGAAGTTGTTGACAGATGAAAGTTGACGTCTACGTCCGTGTAGTATTCCGTGTTCAGCGACCCTTAATGTGCTACGATGTATCTAGGACAGGAAGTTTTAATAGTGTCGATTCCAGAGAGGGGACGGGATTCTCACCCATTAGGTTCGCAGTCACGTATAGATTAGCTCTGACAAGCCTAGGCTCGGTTTACCATTCGAGAAGGTTTCCTATATATCTGTCAATCATGTGGTCGTTTACAGCCTGAGGGCCAATGTAAATAAAGGTTGGAAAAAAAAGAAAAAAAAAAAAAAAGGGTTGTCGGAGATCATTAAAAATTGGACCAAGGGAGGAAACGGAATAAAATAATATGGTAACCCCCATGACCAATCCAGTACCCCAAAATTCGATGCCTGACAGCCCATGTGACCACTGCAGGCAAGCACTAGACTAAGGGAAAACTGCAGAGGACAGTGATTAGCTGCAGCAATTATATGGAGAGCCAGGCACGACGTTGCTGCAGCACAGGAAGCCAAAGGACAATGGGGAATACTTCAGTAATGGCATTGGAAAGGCCTCGAGGATGCGCTTGAATGTTCATGTGACCACTGCAGGCAAGGACCAGACTAAGGGAAAACTGCAGAGGACAGTGATTAGCTGCAGCAGTTATATGGGAAATTAGGCATGATATTGTAACATACAGGGAGCAGATGAGTAGTGGCGCTGGTGAGGCAGTTTTGGGTTACTCTTGTTGTTGCATCGACACACTTGAACAACTCATGTGACCGATTGGCTGCAGCGGACAAATAAGAAGATGGGTATATCATCACTGCTGCAGCACAATAGGCCGAGACCGACCAGAGCGGTGACGCGTATTGGAATGCTAGAGATTTATCAAATTACTAATGAGTATTTTATTATTTTATGGGATTTTATAAATTATATCTGGTAAAACCTTTAATACTTTGGAATTAGTCTTGGTGAAAAGCCAACCCCAATTTTTTCACCATTGGCAAAAATTCAAGAAATAGGTGAGGTTCTAAGGGTTTACAAAAACAGGGCCTACTTATTTGAGAAACAGCACCACACTTGTTCATGGGTTGTGTCTGGTATTGCAACTCAACCCCAAAAAATTCCCTAGCAGGGTATTTGAAAGCGGGTTTACAAAAACCTCTAAAAGGAAAAAAAAAATACCTCTATTTTCGGCAGATTCTGATAGCGCCATGCTATCTTCATTGCGTCTTCTCCCGTTGCGGGACCTTCTGTTACAACTTTCTTATCTTGTGGTGGTATTTCATCTGTGAGAGGGGCTGGAAGGTCCTAAAGGGATAAAAAAAAAAAAAGGAGTGTTGAAAAACTGGCTCTGTGTATATATATATTATATATACACACACACACTCTTCAATTTTAACACTGACCACTAAGCCTAATAATATACTGATACTTGCCAACTCTATAAGGGTTATATTTGCAGCAGCCATTCCTTTTACATCACAAACTGTATTACAATAGAAGATAACACCTCGAAAGATAACACCATTGACTCATCATTACATCACTACTGAGAACCGATGATGTCACAGATTATCTCCGCCCCTTCTTGCACAGAGCAAGTCTAGAAAACTCTCCCGTAGTCCTCAATGAGTCGGCTCCAGGCTATTGCGGCCTATGGCCATGACTATTATTATAATAAAAAATAAAAAAAATTTAAAAAAAAAAAAAACTACAACGAATAAAAATAAATGACAAATAAAAAAATAAAAATAAATAAAAAGATAAATAAAAAAGACAATAAATAAAAATAAAAATTAATAAAAAAATGAAAATAAAATTAAAATTAAAAAAAGACAAAAAAATGACAATAAATATAAATAAAAAAATGACAAAAAATGAAATAAAAATAAAAAATTAATTAAAAAATGACACTATAAATAAAAAAATGACAAATAAAAATAAAAATTAATTAAAAATGACAATAAAAAAATGACAAAAAAATAAAAATGAATTTAAAAAAAATTAAAAAATGACAATAAAAAAATGACAATAAATAAAAATAAAAAAATGACAAATTAATATAAAAATGACAAAAATAAATAATTTTTTTAAAAAAATTACAATAAAAAAAATAAATAAATAAATGAACATTTAAAAAAAATTGTCGATATATTGCTCTTTATAAACCTACATAGAATAAAGCAAGCGCGCCTTTACCTACAGCTTTCACGTAAACATCTACAGCGCTCATCAAGTACAACCACCCCCATGTAGTAATCGGGGGGTGAATGATGGGGGTGATTAGTTGTCGCAGCTGACGGGTAATGATCGGGGAAGGTCCTTTGTGTTTGTATTTTATAATTAAGCGCTTGTATAATACTGCGCGGTTATTAATGTCGCCCCTGAATGCAAAGGCTCCTATTTTGATTAATATAGAACCATTTTCATAGGAGACGACGAGAAATTTATGGTATTTAAGCTTTCAAAAATTACCCAAGCAGTAACAATCATAAAAATGCTACCCAGGCATTAGAAAACTGCAGCTGAAGACTCGGTCGTAAAAGTAATCTATTATCTTAAGGAGCAAAACATCTGATTTAATTATATCTCAGCGGGAGACAATGACTTTTTTTTTCAGGAATTTTTTTTTGTTATGAGTATGAATGCGGAATAGAATTAATATGGTATGTAATGAGACATTACTCGGAAATGGAGCATGCAGAGGAAAAAGTAAAAAATATCGAATGATGAGGAGATCGGAACGGAGGAGAATAGAGAGGTGCGAGACCTAAGGCCATGCATGCTGGGGGTTAGTTGGTCCCAAACAGTCCTTTAACCTGTAGGGTAGACAATATACAAAATTACATTATAGATAGATTATTTTTTTTTCTAGGGGAAACTCACTCTAGCGCCACCCTTTGGACGGTAGCTCCCTATACATCAATGCCTGGTTTTTATAAACTCTAATAGCATAATCTGCAAAAATAATCAAGCCAGAATAAATCCTCATAAAGTAACCCATCTGCAGACCAAGAGGTGGCCCTAGAGCGTGTTCCTCTCTTCCACCAAGGAGGTCTTATTTCCATAACCCTTACCCAGAATTCTTAGAATGGTCTAATAAGTTCCTGTACACCTCACGATGGACATAACGCCCATTCTGACCCACACCGAAGACCTCAAAACAGCCGTTTGCGGATAGGTCCCTCTTTCTTATTTCTCTTATTTGCATAGTGCCAACATATTGCGGACTTTACAGACATTGGGAAAATTTACTAATAGACTAGACCAGTGGTTCTCAACCTACAGGACATGTACCCCCAGGGTATGCATTGCCATCCCTGGGGGTACATGCTATGACGAGATGCCGTGTGTGTACCCATTTACTGCTAAGGATGAATGCCACACAGACACCCCATTCTACTGCATGTAAAGGCCATTACACTAAGGGTTAGTTCACACGTAGCTTTTTGGTCCGGATTTTGATGTGGGAAGCCGTGTCAGAACCCAGACCAAAATGCGCCTGATGTGGCTAGCCGCAACTGTTGCGGCTTCCGACAGTCGTGCCTTTCTGCTCCGGATTAGGCCCAAATGAATGGGCCTAGTCCAGAGGGATTGTCTTGACGCAGACGACCAGCTCCCATTGAATTCATTGGGAGGTGTTTTTTTGTTACCCGGATTCCGTATCAAAATCCGGACCAAAAAACTACATGTGAACTAGCCCTAATGGGGACATTCTACTGAGTATGTGGCCATATTACTTGTGGGACACTGAGGGGACTATTATTCTACATGTGGGGGCCATGACATGTTGACGGAGGCTGCAAAAGGTATCAATCTCAATGTAGAATTTTTGACCAAATTTTTTGGTTTTTAAAACGCTAGTCTTCCTATCCCCTGCACCAAGCCAGGGCGAGCCTTGTTTATTGCATAATTCGGGCACACCCTTCACTGGGCCATGGCCATGTGTAAAGGATAACAAATGCAGCCCACATCATGCACCCATCCATGGGTGGTGCAACATAGAAAAATCCTGCAAAATTGTCATTTTATTTTGTGATAACTGGCAGACTGACCGTAATAAATCATCCCCTACAGACTTTTCCTTTTACTTTTTGTCTCTATCTCACTAAGTAAGTATGGCAGCCTAGATTTTTGGATGTTCTCGCCGTGTAATACGGGTAACAGTAACACTCCTCAAATTAAAAGTGATCATTAAACACCTTATTAATGTAATTACGTGTTTTTCGTTATTAGCGCAGCGAATAATCAGGAGGACAAGTCTACTTTCTATGCCTGCGCTTTCTCTCCAGCCTTATCTAATAATTATTGTGCTTGCCTTTTAGCAATGCAATTAGTCTCATCTACGTGACACGCGCCGTCGTCGGCTTCCGCGGCTTACCTTGACTCGCGCAGCCCAGCGCCCGCTTAACAAAACTCGCTCTGTAAGGTTCTCTTGTGCCCCAACTAGCGCAACTACCCTCGAAAACCAAGAACGAAATCATTGCCCCCATCACAGGGTCCTAGGAAATACGGGGAGAGGTTTGTTAGGATGTATTCGGATGACAAAATTGATTCTCGGCAACCCATGTGGGATCCATCTTTGCATGAAATGGGTGGTGTTGGGTCTGCCAAATGGACCCTTTGTCCAATATTTGGAGAAATAGAGCATGTCCTATTTTTTCAGCACCACGTGGCTGAGATACTCGATGTCCTAAGTAGAGCCTTGGGGGCCATTCACAGCCCCATTATAAAGCCCCATTTACCGCTGGACAAGAGATGCAAAAATTTGTTTGGGTTTTGAACCAAGGAAAATGGTCTAGTCCTTAAAGGGGTTGTGAGTATATTGCCATATTGTATCAGTAGGCTGGAGGAAGGTGAAAGAACTCCGCTCTCCAAAAAACCCCCCACTTACCTATCAATGGCGCTCGCAGTAATGCATGTGCATAATGTCCCGGTCCCTATATGTGACCACTGAGGTCATTGACTGGTCTTGACGATCACATGTAACGAGAACTTCCACTAAAACAAGCACCCAAGCAACAGTGCACCAGAAGGCAGGGGACACCGGAGCACCGTAGTCAGGCAAGTATGGTTTGGTTTATAGTTTGCAACTCCCCTGGCCTCCTGTCCCAGTATTAAAATATCCTGGACAACCCCTTTAATTGGTTAGGCAGCTGGTAGGGTGTTCCTATGTAAAAGGGAGCTCCCAGTTTGGCTGTGGGTGGGATCAGGGGAGTGGCTTAAGTCTGGAATTTTGTTGCCGACTATGCTTTACACTACAGTATATCCATTGCTGGCCATTTGTTTGCCCCCCTATAAGCCCCATGCCGCAACATTGTCACTATCCGCGGTATAAAGCAATGACTTTGTGACTGGTCTACTGGATGGAACCATCCAACTGTACCTGTATATGTCTCTTCTGCTCTATACGGACTTTCGTATATTTACCCCTTCTGTACAACATGTCCACACTTTGTACGTTTACTCATTACCCCAACCCAGACAATTACCTAATGGCCTGCTGACCACATGGCGGGGGGGGGGGGGGGGGGGGGGGCACCTGACAATGATACTGTATAACCCGCACTTCTATCTAATGCAATTAGACATTCCAAGAGATAAAATGGACTGTGGTCCCAGGTGTGCCGCCCTTGAGTACATTGCAGGTAATCCACGCTCCTCCCCACAACACCTGCACGACGCCGAGAATGCAGAGATCTGTTTATCTCTCTTACACAATGGTGGCGACCTGATCATTACCAGAGATCCCAGCTAAGCTCTCCTAACTCCCCAGCTGGCCATTGTTTGAAGTTGCTCCCCTGCCGTAATGAGGAGCACACCTGTCGCTGTCACCTCTCTCTGGGCCATCGCTGCTTAAAACCTTGTCATTGGCACCGCAAATTTCCCAAGAGTGGGTTAACCGCTTCACGCCCATCGCCCTGAACGCACACGACAGTCCCCGAGTACTTGACTCCTAAGACGGATCGTTCTCCTTCGATAAACAGATGTTCATTTCACTTCCTTAAGTCGAGTTGTGACCTGACTATTCAGGTGCAAGAACATTATTAGTAACAGAGCAACTTCGGTCATATATGGAAATAAATTTACCCTTACGAGTCATTATTTGCCCCTGGGGTATTTTTGTAGATGGGCTAAAACCATTCCACCAAAGATAATCCAACACCCTTGAAGGGGTTTCCCAGGAACATAAAGCGATTGAGATTTGTAGATAAGTTAAACATTTTATAAAGAATTAAAAAATTCTCAGAGCGTTAAAGATTTCTTCCAACCATCTTCGTGGTGACATCTTTTGACAATGGATACGACCATGAATGCTGGAACGGAGACGCGGATGCCCCTCTACAAGCTAAAAACATACTAAAAAAATTTCTGAAAATGGGCTGTGCGGAGGCAGACAAATCCTTTACGTAAATATGAAGGCAGAGACGTTCTCTATCCTCCGACTATCTGGAGACGCCGCATAATTTAATTGTATAATTGCATATAGTAAATGTTATTTCTTCTGCACCACCCACATAGCATCTAATCTTCACTTATAACATCTGTAATTAAAGCATATACAAATTATTTAGTAATATTATTTGTAGTCACAACCCCGCACCTTCTGTCTGCGGAGGCTGAGGACTTAAGCCCTGTCTTGCTCTGCCGAATCCCAAGTCTGTTTGCAAGGTCTTAGAATTAGCAGATTCCAGATAATGAGGTCATCCCAGAAAATGAATTTCATGAATCCTGCACTACTGGAGACATTAGCACCGCTCCTTGGGGGAGGTCTACAAGTACTGGCACATTAGGAGACTGGTGCACCAGGAGCGATCTCCATTCTCCGGATTCATCAGGGCGCGCACCTTGTTGGTGAACCTTGCATAGGCTAGGATTATGATGAGCTGCACTCAGTTCAGTGGTGGATAAAGTTATACCAAGGCTTCACAAGTATGGAAGTCAACAGGACAATACAATGTAGGTGGAAGAGAAAGAGCTCTTCGATCTCCTGCACACGACCGTAATGGTCCACTAATACATGTCCGCAAACAAGGATTGACAAAAAGACTTGTATGATAACCTGCACTTGTCAACAGGCAAAAATAGGACACACTTTATAACTTGTGGTCCTCGTAAACAGCACAGACAAACGGCCGCAAAAACTACAGCCATGTGTGTGGACCCATAGAAATCAATGGGACCGTCCTTTTATCTGCAATTGGGGATAACAACTGCAGTCGTGTGCATGAGGCCCAATTGCTCCGACCAATAGGTGCAACTTCCATGGTGACATTCCTTTTTCTCAGTCTGATGCTTCCTAAAGTGGTTACGCCACCAGACAAAATTGGGAGGTCCACAGTCAGGGTCAAAGTAGACATGACACTGCTGGTGGACGGCGCAGCCCTTCACTATCCCCGGTGGTCCCAGTGAAGTGAATGGGAGCATCGACCTCCACCAGTCAGGCTGAATGTGCAACAGGGGGGCGGGGGAAGGCGATGTCAGACCTTCACCGATCAGGAATTTATCCTCCATCCTATCAAAAGATGATACATACTTCAACCCAAAAAGTGACAAAAAAACTGCACCCAGCCCTTCTGACTTGGTTGGCATTACCAATCACAATAAGGAGAAGGACATTTATATTCATGGTCTCTTCTCTGGTCCGATGTCATCCATGAAGATATAATACATGTGTATGAAACTAGGCTAAGGCAGGCTTCTCGAACGGGGAGGCCTGGATCTGGGAACATCTCGAATGGGACAAAAGTCTGAATGACCGCAACATTATCTTTGATTTTTTTTGGACAACTTAAGAAAAAGTTTCCTATGATGTAGGACTTCCATGAACAAGCATTGGACACTTGCTATAAAGTCCCCAAAATACCCTGCAGACTTGCTGGATTACACAATCTTAAGAGGCCGGTACCGTAGAGTGCGCTTTGAGGGTACAGATGTCAAGGGTTGGTAGCTGAAGATGTAAGATGACATGAAGAACACGTCTCAGGGGTGTTTTGTTCAATGGAATCCAGTGAAACAGCAATTAAGCTCTTAGCGGGGTGTTGTAGGGATGAGATTATGCCACACCTGGTGGATTATGACATATGTGTTTAGCTTAAATCAAGCAGGTGTTCTATAATCACCCGGGCCTGCCAAGGTGAGATGGGCTTAAATAATAAAACAAGGCAGTCAATTATCTATGGCAAGTAAAAGGAATTAATTGATTGCTTACAACCATTTACTGCCAGGGCCATCACCAGTCCGGACCTCGACATAGACATCAGATCATTCTGAAGACTGATCCAAGTCAACTGTTGACTGCTCAATAACACGGTGCTAAAGTCGTTGCGATGTTGATGGTGTTCTCTTCAAGGTAGCCAAAAAGTTGCCTGCATCAAGGCCAACAACTCTTCATGGATAATAATTAAATTTTTCTAAATTTTTCTAAATTTCACTTTTCATCAGTGCAAGAAACTTTTTGGTGATCCAACCCCAACTTAGTGCCTTCAAAAAGAAAAAAAGAACATACCAGCTACCAATACCAGGTGCTAGTAGAGGTAAAGGTTTGGAAATTTGTGTTAGTTCTAGCCCACGGGCTCCAACGATCTTCAGTATATAATGTTGACACCGCAATGGACCATTCTTGGCTGGTTCTACCATAAGGGCTTGTCTCATGAGGACAACCTTGGTCATTATAGATGTCATTGAGATGATCACTTGCTTAGGGCTTCTAGGTGGAGGGTTAGAGAAATGGGATCCAAACAACCAAAAAGGCCCTTAAAGGAATGAGGTGATCCCTAGTAAATGGGTTGTCCTATGATGATAGTCTTTCCATACATCCTACTAGAACATAGGTGTAATACCAAGGCCGTGAAGTCGAAGCCAAGTTACTGACTCAAAAATAAAATTGATTTTAAGTTATATTATACAATTCTTAACTTCACCACTTCTGTCTGACCATGGCTGATGTCCATTTATGAGTCGAAGTCGGTGGTGTGACCTTCGACTCTACAGCCCTGAAAGTTATAGGTAGACCCATCATTCTTGGTCTACACCAATCCAGCAACAATGTCGTGCGGCCAGTGACGTCAGTGATCATGTGAATGAAGGGCATGACGTAATCAGAGCAGTATCGACAAGGACAACCAAAATAGTGGCGCTTGAGCTATAAGGAGGTTGAACGGGTGTGAATTTTTTAAACTTTTTTTTTATTAAAGGGATCCCATCTTTCAAACACATTTTTTTCTGAGTAACACATCGGAATAGCCTTAAGAAAGGCTATTCTTCTCCTACCTTTCGTTGTCTTCTCCGCGCTGTCGTTCACCTACAATCTTGGTTTTTGTCGGTATGCAAATGAAATCTCTCGCAGAACTGGGGGCGGGCCCCAGTGCTCAAACAGCACTGGGGGCGTCCCCAATGCTGCGAGAGAACTCTCTCCATCGCTGCCTCCATCTTCTTCAGCAACGTCCTCTTTACCTGTCTTCTTCCGATGCAGGTTTCAGACTTCTAGGCCTCGGGCAGAGCAGACTGTGCATGCCCACAGGCCACAAGAAAATGGCCGCTTACACAGTATTGTAAGTGGCCATTTCCTCGTGGCCTGTGGGCATGTGCAGTCTCGTCTGCCCGAGGCCTAGAAGTCTGAAACTTGCATCGGAAGAAGAGAATGAAGAGGCCGTTACTGATGAGAATGGAGGCTGCGCTGGAGAGAGTTCCCTCGCAGCATTGGGGATACCCCCAGTGCTGTGAGAGAACTCATTTGCATACCGACAAAAACTGGAATTCCTACGGAACGGCGGCGTAGAGAAGACAACGAAAGGTAGGAGAAGAATAGACTTTCTTAAGGCTATTCTGAGGTGTTACTCAGAGAAAAATGTGTTTGAAAGATAGGATCCCTTTAAACTAGACCACGTTCCTGAAAACCTACACAACCCATTAACGTTGAATGGCCGACATGTAACTCCGTTTCCTCTGCAGGGGGTCCTAGGCTGCTGTGATCACCTGAAGCTACAAAAGCAGACACGATCAGCTGATCGCCGGGCCTAACCTCTACAGACAAAGCGAATATCTTCATGCAAAATTCTATAAAACGAAACAGACACAAGGAGAGCGTCGTGACCGATAGGGCAGGAGATGTTAAATGCATATAAAAGGCTCCTTCCCAACAAACTCCAATGTGTCTTCTTACTAGAGCGAGATCTTATTATGGAGGCGCATCAGACTGGCAAAGGGTTAAACGGTAGTGGAATAATGACAGCACCCAGAGGCTGAAACGAGGAACGTGTTTACCACTGTCTTGCCCTAGTGTAAATTCTAAACTTTCATGTCACTTTCTTGAGAAAGAAAGAAACATTAATTGCTTAAAGCAGTACATGCCCTTTTAGCGTTCGGCAAGCAAAGGATGACAGATGAAAAATGTATATTTAAAGTGATATTTCACGGAGACGCTAATTTTAAAGTGAGGAATTTCCGACTGCGTTGTAGTCCAAGTTTATTACACAAATGTATAGAAAAAGACGCTTTTGTAGAAATTGGTGCAAAATTTATTGAAGGGATATTTATGTCTACATTTTGCTTACCTGTTGGTCGCTCTCCCATACAGGACTCACAATCTACATTCCCTATCAGGATGTATTTGCAATGTGGAAGGAAACCCATGCAAACACGAGGAGAACATACAAACTCCTTGCAGAGCTCCCATAGTGTCAACGTGACTAAGCTGCAATACTACAAACAACCTGTGGACAGATGGGGTGCTGTTATTGAAAGAAAATCAGGCAGCCATCAATATCGATGAGGATAGCCCCTTAAATATTTGAGAATATAGCAATAGCATGGTGACAGCTACAGATCCTCTCCCCTATGTTGGTTCCTGTTCATCGTAGACAATGCAAAGCCACCACCCAAAAAAATCTTTATTGCCCCTCACTGTAGTGGGCTGGGGGTTGCACGCTGTTGCACAAGCGCATTTGCAGCCTTTTCTGAGCAGCACAGTGACTCGGTGGTTAGTAATGTTACCTTGCAGCACTGGGGCCCTGGGTGCAAATCTGACCAAGGGCAACAATACATGGAGATTGTGCAGGATTCCTCTGGGTACTCCGGTTTGTTCCAAGTTGCAACAGTTGCTAGTGACAAGAACATTACTGCTACAACTATTGTATATATCAATACAGGAAAAATTAGGTTCTTAGCACGCATTTTAATCAAATTGTGAGAGTTCATCTGCAAGCGACAAGGTGATCTCTTTAGGCCTCGTTCATGCGGGGCACAGGACCACATATTTTGGTCCTGATTCTGATGTGGGAAGCTGCGTCAGAAGGGACCAAAATGCACCTGCCGTGACTGTTACGGCTTCTGACAGTCGCGGCACCCCGCTCCGGAGTAGGCCCAAATGAATGGGCCTGTCGCGAGGCGGACTCCGCGGCTAACTCAGCCGCGGAATCCGCCTGAAGAAAGGGGAACTCGCTTCTTTTTTCCATTAGCCGGAACATACCACTGACGGAAAAAAGGAAGCTAGCGGGCTTCATAGACCTCTATTGTGAGGGGGCGGATACTGAGGTGGACTCGGCGTCAGAATCCGCCCCCTCTTGCCCCGTGTGAACGAACCCTTAGAAACAACCCTACATTTTGCAGCCTTTTCTGAGCAGCTCGGTGACTCGGTAGTTAGTAATGTTACCTTGCAGCATAGGGGCCCTGGGTGCAAATCTGACCAAGGGCAACACTGCATGAAGTTTGTGTGGGATTCCTCTGGGTACTGCGGTTTCCTCCAAGTTGCAACAGTTGCTAGTGACAAGAATATAACTGCTATAACTATTGTATATATAAATAAAGGAAAGATTAGATTCTTAGCGCGCATTTTGATCAAATTGTGAGAGTTCATCTGCCAGTGACAAGGTGACCCTGGATTTCAAACACTCATCGATTTCTGGGCCTAGGTCTTCTAACCAATTCAGGATAAGTATAGGTCAACCATATCCATGTCGCTAGCAGATGGGCGCAAACAAACTGATCAAAATGTGCGCCAAGAACCTCATTTTCATCCATGTTCCAGCCACAAGTGCTATGAAGTCGTCACATCGCCACTTCGTACCCTGTCCATCAAGAGGATGTGTACCTCCCAAACGTCAATGGAGACAGGCAGCGGGAAGCTAGCAAAAGCCAGAAATGTGGCTAAGCTGCCGCCTAAAATAAATAAAAATAACCATAAATAAATTAATACAAAAAAAATAATAATTTGACAGGCAATACAGCGGGTGATCACATTATACAGATCCTGGGCTGATGTTCCCGCGCGGCAGAGGATTCATTCCGGCACCCGGTGACAGCCAGGACAGATCCTCAGAGCGAGTGCAAAGAATTCTGCCTGTACTTTCAATCTGATCGTCTAGAAAAACACTAGGCACGACAGTCTTTTTTTCTTCCCGGTGAGGTCTCCCATTGTTGCGTTTCATCGCTGATTCTCTGAGAGAGCTGGGAGTACAAAAGGCATGAATATGTTTTCAAAGGATGATGGATAAATTGCCGGGTGGTATATAATATACCCTACGCTGTTGATGGGGCTTTTTATCTTCCACTTGTCTCTTTTCGCTCCGCGCGTTTTTTTCCGATAATTACGGCCTGAAAGAATGTCTTTTCCCCTTCCAAGTATCAGCAATATTTGTCTTGCTTATAGGTTCGGGATCCTCCCAATTACATATCATAAAATTAAAGCAGGACAATTATAGCATTTCATCGCCGGTGAAAGACGCCGCCATTGTTTTGGTCACTGGCTTGTTACAGTGTCGCTACGCGGTGATGTGTGTGGGACAATGTAACGTTATACAGCTGGACGCCTATACAATTCTTAATACGCTTCTCAGTTGGAACTCCCGGCTGTCACAGGATTGCAACTGGATACTGACGTAGCAGAGTGGAGATGGTGCGTTCAGCAGAGCAGGCTTTGTGATTTGCTACAACTCGACTGACAATAAAAGTATCGTACTGCAAGATTGTGGCCGGCGCAACTGTAATAACTAGTAATAAACGCAGGTTGTCCTGCTGTGGTAGGAATATGATTTGGTGCGAAGATCTGATGAGAAGATCAAGTTACTTTTTGAATCAATATTGTTAAAGAATATGCAAAAAGTATCTCTGGATTAGTCTTGATTAACAATACCGTTTTGTGTATACAGCTCCAATGCAGAACTATATATATATATATATATATATATATATATATATATATATATATATATATATATATATATATATATATATATATATATACATATATACACACACACACACACACACACATTTATTTTTTTTGGGGGGGAGTGGTATAATTTTCTGAATGGCATACACAATAAATATTCACAAATCAATACTTATGACTTAAGATTACCTTGAAGATTTTATGTGGCGTCTCACTGGCAGAGGCAACAAAGACTTCATGTCCGCTGACAATTCCTTCCGCCAGGAAATACTTGAGCAGAAGATTGGAGTAAGTGCTGTACGTGTCCTCCTCTGTGGGCAGAAAGGAGAGTTAGAGAGAAGTCCTGACAGATTCTTGGGAATGTGTCACTAGATCCCACAATGTCCTGCCTGTCCTGCACATAGATAAACAACCCCATCACCCAAGCCCTGCAGATAGATAGGTTACTGTCACCAGCATATCACCCCAGCCCTGCAGATAGATAGGTTAGTGTCACCAGAACCAGCATATCACCCCAGCCCTGCAGATAGATAGGTTACTGTCACCAGAACCAGTATGTCACCCCAGTCCTGCAGATAGATAGGTTACTGTCACCAGAACCAGCATATCACCCCAGCCCTGCAGATAGATAGGTTACTGTCACCAGAACAGTATATCCCACTAAACCCCACTAATGTAATGCAATTCACTGTTAGTATGAGGAAGTGCAGCGACTACTCCAGTACATATGACTCTGAGCCTCGTCCTCCCACGGTGCGTACCGATTTACAGTGACAATCTGTTTACTAAGCTCCTGTCAACGGCATTAAAAGTGGTGGTCGATTTACCAAAAGCAATTATATGTGCAAAACGCAAAATACATTTACTAGTATAAAAGGTGCGACTTACTAAATACAGAGAGAGCTCACAAGTACAAACATGTGCATACATTCAATTCCACTTCAAGGATCCCCTATTACTTCTGTAAATGATAGTAAATAAATATTCTATTTTTACACACAAACGATAGATAGATAGATAGATAGATAGATTGTATATTACACACACATAATGTGGGGTGACCATTGTATGATGACCGTATTGTAGAGGGAGACCTGCTGAAGACTAGGAATGAGTTGAAAGTCATCAGGGGAACAAGTAAGAGTTGGGTCCTGCTATTGTGACTTCCGTATAGTACCAATGGCTCTTTTATCAGTACCACTCTAGGCCTGGTCCTGGGTAATATACTGATCTGATACCGGATTCTATGTAATATACTGATATTATACGTAATATACTGATATTATACCTGGTGCTGTGTAATATTTCTATGCAGTTTTGGCGTCTCGGCTCATAGAGGTTTTATTTCCCTATTGTTTGTATTCTGTATGTGCTGAGATGTATTTTTATCCTTCTATATACACCAATATTTCAGGTTCACGCGGGTGAGAATATTGTACCTATATAAGAAGCTAGCGCAGGTATGACACCCTATTAAACACTGTCTTTTTTACGATTGGTTTCTCTTGCGAAAAGAAGGTGTGAAGTGCACAATGTGATTTTTTAACCCTAATTACCACATTTTACAAACAGCGAGAATCTGCAGGGCGATGATCAACCGCTAAACCAGAGCGGATCTGGGGACAGAGACCTGGCAGAAGGACAGAATCCGAACACTAGAGAAAAGCAACAAAATAATCAAACTATAAAAGTTTGGATCAACTAGGAATCTATACAAAGAGATGTGAGTAACACTGACAGATGGTCAATTCTACAAAATATAACGGACAAGGAAAAGGTTGTCTGCAAGATGATAAAAACTTCCTAAGTAAAGTCCTGAGATCATGGCAGCATCAGCAATGGGAGAGGAAGAAGTGGTGGGGATGGGGTTTTCTCTTTTGAATCGGTGACTCCATGTCCAGGGTATTGCGTTTTTGTCAATATGCAAATGCGGTCTTTGGAGCTCTAAAGCACTCATTTGCATATATAGTTATAACTGAGCAATGGAGGTAGCGATTCACATGGCACTAACCTATCTATCTGCAGGGCTGGGGTGATATGCTGGTTCTGGTGGCAGTAACCTATCTATCTGCAGGGCTGGGGTGATGTGCTGGGTCTGGTGACAGTAACCTATCTATCTGCAGGGCTGGGGTGATATGCTGGGTCTGGTGACAGTAACCTATCTATCTGCAGGGCTGGGGTGATATGCTGGTTCTGGTGACACTAACCTATCTACCTGCAGGGCTGGGGTGATATGCTGGTTCTGGTGACAGTAACCTATCTATCTGCAGGGCTGGGGTGATATGCTGGTTCTGGTGACAGTAACCTATCTATCTGCAGGGCTGGGGGGATATGCTGGGCCTGGTGACAGTAACCTATCTATCTGCAGGGCTGGGGTGATATGCTGGTTCTGGTGACAGTAACCTATCTATCTGCAGGGCTGGGGTGATATACTGGGTCTGGTGACAGTAACCTATCTATCTGCAGGGCTGGGGTGATATGCTGGTTCTGGTGACAGTAACCTATCTATCTGCAGGGCTGGGCTGATATGCTGGTTCTGGTGTCAGTAACCTATCTATCTGCAGGGCTGGAGTGATATGCTGGTTCTGGTGACAGTAACCTATCTATCTGCAGGGCTGGGGTGATATGCTGGTTCTGGTGACAGTAACCTATCTATCTGCAGGACTGGGGTGATATGCTGGTTCTGGTGACAGTAACCTATCTATCTGCAGGGCTGGGGGGATATGCTGGTTCTGGTGTCAGTAACCTATCTATCTGCAGGGCTGGGGTGATATGCTGGTTCTGGTGACAGTAACCTATCTATCTGCAGGGCTGGGGTGATATGCTGGTTCTGGTGACAGTAACCTATCTGGGCTAATATTCCCGATTCAGATTTGAACAACACGGATTAATAGAACAACTGTGTGCACGAGGCCTTGTCGAATTTTGGTAAATTTGGACCTTCCAATTTGGTAAATTGGCGGGTGAGGGACTCGAAAATTAAATTGGAAGAGACAAAAAAAAATTCTAAACCTCAGACGGTTACTGATGTCAATCATGCTTTAGCCTAGAAATAGAAGCGAAAAACATCAAGCAATCGAAGTGTCAAAGTGTAACCTGAACACCTCCCAGAATCCTCCGCTCCGAGGATTATATGTCTGAAGGAAGCTTAAAAAAAAAAACAAAAAAAAAAAACAATACATCTTGGATTGTTAAAGTCAATGCATCTGCAAGAATCCTTCAGTTCTTCAATTTGTCACATAGAAAATGGCTTTTTATTGATTCATTTCTAGGTCACTAAACTTTTGCTGTTTGAGAAAAGATCTAAAGTGCAGACATGAGGGCCCTGGCCAATATTGCCTATTGTACGTGGGCTTCAATAGCGTGCTGCCATTCAAACGAAGCCGCAACATGAGAAACCTCGCAGATTTACGGGAAAGGAGAAGCCGACAACAAGGCGGCAAAGTGTTCTTTATTAACCCAGTCGCTGCAATAGAGGTCAGCGCGAGCAAACAGCCAGAAAAACACAGAGAGGAATAATATGACGATAAAGGGGCCATGTCTGGCTCTGCGCCTGCACGAAGGGATCCGACCTTAATAGGGTACAGGCTATGCAATAAGAGGATGGGGTGTCACTGTGTGGACAAGGGCCCAACAAAATCTAATGCAAAATCTGCAGCAGCCCCCCACTTTAGTGTATGGTTTATAGGGCCGGTCTCCTCCTATTAAGAAGAGACACCTTATGGCCCCCTAAGGCTCCTGGGCCTGGATGCGACCACACCCCGTTATGTTATGTCGCTGTGTACCACTCTCTAGGAATGCCAGAAAAACCAAAACAACAAAGTAGGTTTTTCTTCCAGATTCTGCTTTTGTCTTGGCTGCTAATACAGTAGCATCTACAGGTATATACGCGTAGTGTGAATGTGTACAGCATGGTGCAAAACTTTTAGGCAGGGGTTAATAGTTTAGTTTTGTCTATTAACGAAACGAAAAGAGAAATGTAAATCTAATTAATATTTGGTATGACCTTTGCCCTTTGGAGGAGGAGTCCTGGAAGTGATGATCCGGCCCCCACAGAGCCCTGATCTCACTATCATCATCCAGTCTGTCTGGGGTGACATGAAGACACAGACAGATTGGAGCAAGTAACACCCACAGAAGATCTGGGCTTGGTTCTCCAAGATGGCGGCGGGAACAACCTCCTTGACCAGTTCTGCCAAAAACTGTCTGCAAGTATCGAGAAGAACTGATGGAAGGCAAAGGGCAAAGGTCACTCCGAATATTGATACAATTTACCTCTTTTCTTCATTCATAAAAGTAACCTATTAATTCTTCCGTTTCTGAAAGAGTTCTTATTTTGCATCGTTTTTCCAGACTTGCCCCCTTGAGGACCCCACACATTATCATGTTTCCCTTGTGGCCCCCAAACAAGGGCCGTGGAGTCCATAGAATAAAGGACCAAATCCCCGACAGCCCGACTCCTTCATAAATGGCCGTCATGATCAATGAGACGCAGTAAAGATCAAGCGATCGATTCCGATGACAGTAAATATGTAACAATCAGGTACGTATCTAATTAGTTCTTGATATATTCTGTATACATAAGCCGTATACTGAGCGGGATTTCCTAATGTCTGTATCTAACTAGGGCCGCCTTGGTTTACCTGGGTGCCGCTTACAGGAGGCCGGGGCGCTGTGGCAGACAACATATGTTTGCCTGGCTCTGGCTCGCCCTCGAAATGATATAAAAATGAACTGTCCCGAATTATTTATGTCCCTCAGTTCGCTGCCTGTACTCTCGCTTTAGATTCAGAAAATCACCTCCTACCCAGCATTGCCCGCAGTGGCAGCCGTGGCATTTAAGCTTGTTCTGTTCAGTCGGTGCCCCCCGGCATCCAAAGCAAGACCACAGATCTCTATATTTAGATGCCATTCTGAATCAGAGGATTTTTATCCTTTTTTTTTTTTTTCAATTCTTCCCCTGTGCTAAGCAGCGGCAGTCAGGATGGCATCTTACCTCTGGCTGGTACGGCAGACGTATACCATCCCCCAACATGCATAACATTATTTACAGGCGCACGCAAGAAAAAAAAAAAAAGAGTATATTAATTTAGAATTATATTCAATAAATTATTTTTTTTAATAATAATAATAATAATAATAATAATAATAATAAAAAAATACCTAAAATCCCAATGACCCATTTGAAGACATGATCATCAGAACACGAGAAAATACATAAAATGTAGAAGATATCAAGGATCTTAAAGGGAAGACATCACCGGAAAATATTTTTAAGAATTTTTGATGAATTTATGGTCTACATTTTCCATTTAATATCTATAGTTCAATGAAGGACTACATCCTAAAATTTTCACTTTGGCCACTAGGCCTAATTATAGATTGCTACTTGCCAATTGCATAGCAGTTTCATTTGCAGCAGTCACCTCCTTTACATCACAGGTCGGATTATATTAGTCGATAACACCAGCAACTCAATTCATTGAACAATGAACAGTGCGGTCACCGGCCGGGTTGTATATTGCTGAAAAATCCAATAAAAATCACCATTACAATTTCCAATTTTTTCATTAAAAAAAGAATAAATTAATTAATTTTTAATTTTAAATTTTTTTAAACAGTCTCACCATGGGTTCCAGACATAAAGAAAGTAATATTTAACCTCACTGGTCCCCCCTCTCCTCCAAGGGGTGGGCTATTAGGACCACAATTAATTGGGCATTTTACCTTCATTCTGATTAATGGTGATGATTTAGGCACGCCCCTTTTAAAGTATGAGTATGCGCTGGGCAAGCCACGTGAGGGTTCGTTTAGACCGAATATTGGCTATTATACTCTGGGGTCAAAGAGTCTCCAGGATATAGTGAGCGGCGGCCTAGAGGAGGTGACCATAACATAAAAGACAATGTTACTCACCTCTCCTAGGCTCTGGCGGTCTTCTGAGATTCTAACTGATATGTCACAAAGAGTTGTGATTAGACATAAGTGAACACTATTCGAAACAGCCGTTTCGAATAGCACGCTCCCATAGAAATGAATGGACGTAGCCAGCACACCGGGGGTTAAACGCCATGTGACCAGCTCGGGCCCAATCACTGTTCTCAGTGGTTTCTGATGTCCATCAGACAGCAGCGAGTCACATCAGAGACCAGGAGAGGTGAGTAACAGTGCTCATGTTTGATCATCTCCTCTGGGTCTCCAATCATTACACTCTGGAGTCTGAAGAGACCCCACGGTATAATAACAGTTCAGATTTAGACGTGTAGGTAGAACCTCGCAAATATCCTAATTAGGGTTGAGCAATCGGGTTCGGAACAGATCGGATCCCCATCGGTGATCGAGCAAATTCGGTGATCGGCTGGAAAGTGATCGGAAATCGGATTTTGAAATCTCAAGATCGGCTTATCCCGAAAAGTGACTTTTCCCATAGAGAAGCATTGACTAGGGTTGAGCGATCGGGTTCGGAAAAGATCGGCTCCCGATCGATCAAATTTCACGACCGCGATTGGCTGGAAAACGGTCGGAAATTGGATTTTTAAAATCGATCCTGAAATCTCAAGATCTGAGATAACTAATGAACAAAATCAAGTCGGTTACCCTGGATGATATTCGGTTCCTCCTATTTTTTGATTAATCGCCCAGCTCTACCTCCTCCTACCAGGTCCTCGCTGGTCTCTACTTCCTGGTCCTGTCTCGACACACAGGAAATGCCTGCTCAGCCAATCCGTGACTGAGGGGGTCACCACTGTCAACAATGATTGGCTGGGTGACTATTTCCTGTGTATCAAGGTGGATCAGGAAGCAGAGACCAGCGGGGGATCAAGGAAGAGTCTGAACGGGAGCAGTGAGGCGAGTACTCATAGGTGAGCAGTGAAACCCCATGGGTGACCTGTAGACTGACAACGCCCTCTGCATTGAGGAGAGTCCTCCGTCTCTGCTGATGTTTCTTGTACCCTAATAGTAGTATCCCTACCACACGTCAAGGAATATCACAAGCCTGAAATATGAACAACAAAGAGTTAACAGAAAACCAAACATATGGTAAACACGCCGAATAGATCCGAAGAAAACACTGCGTTCCTTTCAGGGGGATTCCATTTCAATTTTTTCCCCACTGGTTGTGCATTTGGGATCCCAGTAAATGAGTCCCCGAGAGAGTAAGACGCCAGAAATGAGCTCCGCAAATTAATAGCAAAACAATCCTACACCAGAAAAACATAAGACAACGCGCAAGGGCCAAGGAACCTCAGAAATCAGATCTCTAAGACACTTACGAGACGTCGCGCCCAGAACAAGACGTATCAGTGTCCTGTCTATACGGAGGCGGCGAAGTCATGTCGAGCACCTAGAATTCCACGCTGAGTTTTTTTTTCACACGTCTATGGCCACGAGGCTCGGGGATTTTAACCTGTGTCAGCTGCATTTAATATGCACACGACAACACAATTTGGCAAACATATATGTTACTGAATTTGGCGCGGGGCCATCGAGCAGGAAGGTGAATTCTGACAACTCGCCTTCAGTATAATTACATTTGGCAAATCACTGTTTTGTGTCTCGGCGGAGATTACCCTTCTAAACCTATACGAGGTGATAAAGTCAATTATATTGACACGTTAAGGGAACGCACAACAGTCAGATTAAATTACATACCTAAAGGAGATCGTGTCAACTAATTAAAATAGCTCAGGCCGCAATAAACTTTTGCTTCGTGTTTAGTCCTGTCTATAAAAAAATGACGGTAACGTCATGCAAAAACCCATCCACATAGTATAGGACAATGGAGTAGAGAAGAGTCTGCTCGGATATTGGCGGAGTTCATCAAATGCTACATCGGTTTTCTGGCAACGTAATAACGTGACGCCACATTCCCTGTTCTTTTATGAAAGAGGGGGGGGGAATGGGTGGGAATGGTTTGGTCCAACATTTATTATAACTCTATTGAGTTCTACGGGAATTCTATAGGAGTTCTGACTGGTGTAAGGTTCCATCTTATCATACGACCTGAAACCGCTTAAAAAGTGGTTACATGTGGAAAACCTGTGGACCCCGTAGACTATAATGGGGACCACTGGATTTTAGATGATTTAAATGTAGGACGGAGTCTTGTAAGAAGGCTCAAACACTAGTGTGAACCTTGCGTAACGCTACGGTCACATGTGCGCTGCAGTCGTGTTGCAGACTCCGCCACAGAAACCTCCCAATTATAGTCCATAGGAACCAGTGGTCACTGCTGTTTCAGTGGTCTGGCTCGTTCGGGTCCCCCAGTGGACTTGAACATGTGCTCAAACATAAACCTAGACTAAATAAATTTGTCCCATTGTGAGCACCAATAGCAGAAACTGAACCCACAACATAGGTCAAAAGTGCAAAGAACTGAATTATATTGGTTTTGGAATCTGCCACATCACCCTCAGCTCATCTGTTATATAGTAGAAGAGGATGGATCAAGAACCCGGTCCATCAAATTCAACCTGTAATCCTGCAATACTGATCCAGAGGAAGGCAAATAGTCCCATGTCAGGGGAAAAAATTAGGCCGTGTAGATCATGGTAGGGGTGTTTGGGTTTATCTATGTTCATAGATATATAAATGCAAAGATCCATCGACCTATTGGGAGGAGAACGGGGCAGACAGGAGAGAGCACGGGGCAGACAGGAGAGAGCACGGGGCAGACAGGAGAGAGCACGGGGCAGACAGGAGAGAGCACGGGGCAGACAGGAGAGAGCACGGGGCAGACAGGAGAGAGCACGGGGCAGACAGGAGAGAGCACGGGGCAGACAGGAGAGAGCACGGGGCAGACAGGAGAGAGCACGGGGCAGACAGGAGAGAGCACGGGGCAGACAGGAGAGAGCACGGGGCAGACAGGAGAGAGCACGGGGCAGACAGGAGAGAGCACGGGGCAGACAGGAGAGAGCACGGGGCAGACAGGAGAGAGCACGGGGCAGACAGGAGAGAGCACGGGGCAGACAGGAGAGAGCACGGGGCAGACAGGAGCCAGCACGGGGCAGACAGGAGAGAGCACGGGGCAGACAGGAGAGAGCACGGGGCAGACAGGAGAGAGCACGGGGCAGACAGGAGAGAGCACGGGGCAGACAGGAGCCAGCACGGGGCAGACAGGAGCCAGCACGGGGCAGACAGGAGCCAGCACGGGGCAGACAGGAGCCAGCACGGGGCAGACAGGAGCCAGCACGGGGCAGACAGGAGCCAGCACGGGGCAGACAGGAGCCAGCACGGGGCAGACAGGAGCCAGCACGGGGCAGACAGGAGCCAGCACGGGGCAGACAGGAGCCAGCACGGGGCAGACAGGAGCCAGCACGGGGCAGACAGGAGCCAGCACGGGGCAGACAGGAGCCAGCACGGGGCAGACAGGAGCCAGCACGGGGCAGACAGGAGCCAGCACGGGGCAGACAGGAGCCAGCACGGGGCAGACAGGAGCCAGCACGGGGCAGACAGGAGCCAGCACGGGGCAGACAGGAGCCAGCACGGGGCAGACAGGAGCCAGCACGGGGCAGACAGGAGCCAGCACGGGGCAGACAGGAGCCAGCACGGGGCAGACAGGAGCCAGCACGGGGCAGACAGGAGCCAGCACGGGGCAGACAGGAGCCAGCACGGGGCAGACAGGAGCCAGCACGGGGCAGACAGGAGCCAGCACGGGGCAGACAGGAGCCAGCACGGGGCAGACAGGAGAGAGTACAGGAGAAGTCTGCAGAACAAATAGCTGGACTTGCCACCCTATGACAATACTATAGTTCCATAACTACAAACATGTCTGCTATCCCGCACCTCCTGAAGAAGGGAAAAGTAAGGAAAATGGTTGTATGACATAAGAAGAAAAGGACAGCTCACTTTGTATTTGCAGCACAGATGTGCTTTACGGCCAGGGCTGGGGAGTTCGATTGTAGAATCAGAGCCAAAGTCAGGAAAAAAAAAGTTATAGACTTCAAAATAAAATAATTGTTTTACATTAATCATCAATATTGCATAATTAATTACTCTGCAGAGGTAATTTGTAGTTCTCCTTGAGCTAGTAAGTGGTGCCATACACTGCACACAGTACCGTATTTTCCGGACTATAAGGCGCACATAAAAACCTACGATTTCCTCAGAAATCGTAAGTGCGGCTTATAGTCCAGTGCGCCTTATATATGGATGGAAGAGGCGGCAAAGTCTGCGTGCCGCTTCCATACATACATAAAAGGCACCGTAAGGGTGCATTCACAGTACGGAACGCCGGCGCGTATCACAGCCGTACACGCCGGCGTTACAGCAGGGCTGCCGGACACTTCCTATTCATTTCTATGGGAGCCGGCATGCGAGCGCTCTATGAATGGAAAAAAGCAGTCCATTCATTTCTATGGGGAGCGCTCGCATGCCGGCTCCCATAGAAATGAATGGGAAGTGTCCGGCAGCCCTGCTGTCACGCTGAAACAGAACGTGAAACTTACCGAGCGGTGCAGGGTGGGCGGGCGGGCATTCAGGCCTCCTCTTCCTCCGATGTTCCGTCCTTCTCCGGCGCTCGCTGATAATGGCCGGGGCGCATGCGCAATATCATAATGCTTCTACTACTGCGCATGCGCCCAGGCCATTATCAGCGAGCGGCGGAGGAGGAGGACGGAACATCGGAGGAAGAGGAGGCCTGAATGCCCGCCCACCCTGCACCGCTCGGTAAGTTTCACAACATTACGGTTGGGCTCTATCAGCATGATTTTGCTGATAGAGCCCCTCCTCGCCTGCCGAGCGCTTCCAATAGAAGCGGCTGGCACGCGGGGGGTTAAGCGGCCGCTGGCAAAGTCTGCCTGCCGCCGCTTTCAAGAACATATAATGCGCACCGGACTGCGGCTTATAGTCCGGTGCGCCTTATATATGAACCGAGACGGACTATAAGGCAATGGGCAATGCGGCTTATAGTCCAGTGCGCCTTATAGTCCGTAAAATACGGTAAGTAGAGGAGAATCTGCTCAGAAACAGTCCCAGGAACATGCAGGACATATAGAAAAGTACTGACCTGTACTGCTGTGAACAAAGTGCTCGGGCTGTGATATACAAACTCTATCTTTAGCCTCAGTATTTCTCCTTGTCTTCTGCTCGCTCCTCCCCACTACCCTCTCCAGTCCGTCTTGTGACAGACCGGAGACTACAGAGAGAAATCTAGCTTAGGAGAGAACCGGAGCAGAAAAACAGCCCGGTAAGAGGAGAAAGAAGCATTTTTCTTGGCTAAAGATTATTACAAAGTTTCTCATAGTTGCTCGTGCTATCGAGTTATGCACATTTTGTTGAAATACGCGCGACCATTTAATGACAGGTGAACGGGGCATCCAGGGTACAAGTGCAGGATGCTAAAAGCTGGCTGAGTATATTAAAATTCTCGGCATAGCCCTAAAGCAGCTAGGTGCGCTCATTAATGTACAAGCTAATGAACCGGAAGAATATCCGCCTTTAGAAACCTGACATGTTGTATCAGTGTTTACGCCGTTTCCATAACAATGCCAATTATAACCTTGTTTAGGAGTATTAATTCATAGCCCTGGCATCCAGATAACACTGCGGAGACCTATGAGCGAGGGGGGGGACCTCGCAGAAGTAAATAAGTGTTTGACTGTTTGCAATAATCGTTTCCTAACCTTCCATTATTATAGCGTCTCAGGAGAACGGCGAGAATTATTATAAACAGATTCGTGCTCGGAATTTACCATTAAGTGGTTAAATTGCCCAGGATAATGGGTGTCACGTAACAAGGATGAGCTTCTAATTTCTAAAAGACACTAATCTTACAGTAATGCCATTTATGGCGGCCCCCTTGGTAAAGGCGACTGCTTACAGGACAGGGGGCTTTATCTAAGAGGGTTTAGACTGAGGCCGCTGGCAAGGCCTGGCTCATCTGTGATAATCCGGAGGCTTCGCCGCACGGGAAGGCGGGAGAGACGTGATCCTCTAATAGACTATGGCAAAAAGATCGATGACGACCTGCTACTGGGGTTGAGCCGATCTTGAGATTTCAGGATCGATTTTAAAATCCTATTTCCGATCATTTTCCAGCCGATCTCGATCGTGAAATTTGCTCGATCGCCAATCGAGATCCGATCCTTCCCGATCCCGATTGCTCAACCCTAGTCAATGCTTCTCTATGGGAAAAGTCACTTTTGGGGTTGAGCCGATCTTGAGATTTCGAAATCCAATTTCCGATCATTTTCCAGACAATCCCGATCGTGAAATTTGCCCGATTGCCAATCGAGATCCGATCCTTCGCCATTTCCGATTGCTCAACCCTACCCGATACCTGTGCGGTCCATCTGGGGTAAGATTACAACTCCCATCAACTTCTGACAAACATGCCATCATGCCCTGCTCCCCCAGAGGGCACTGACAACACACCTTATGATAGCAGGGGCCCCTCTATTCTGCCCTGTATCCAGCGGAGTGCTCCCACTCTCCAGTTGTTGTCCTGCTGTTCTGGGCAGTGGGTCCTGAGTCCAAATCTATCCGTCACTACATCAAAAAGAGTTTTCACGCCATCTTTTCCACATGGCACAGGGGGCATAGTGAGGGTGTGCTGAGAGCTAGGCCACCGACCCTGCCGTGACCACTAGAGATGAGCGAGTAGTAATCGATCGAGTAGGTATTCGATCGAATACTACGGTATTAGAAATACTCGTACTCGATCGAGTACCACTCGCTGTTCGATGCAGAACCAGCATTGATTGGCCGAATGCTATACAGTCGGCCAATCAACGCTGGTTCTTCTCCTACCTTTAGAAGTCCTCTCCGTGCAGCTTCCCCGCGGCGTCTTCCGGCTCTTCATTCACTCTGCCAAGCGTCGGGCCTGGGCAGAGCCGACTGCGCATGTTCGCTTGTAGTGCGGGCATGCGCAGTCGGCTCTGCCCAGGCCCGATGCCTGGCAGAGTGAATTCAGAGCCGGAAGATGCCGCGGAGATGCTGCACAGAGAGGACTTCTCGGAGGATCCAGCCCGACCCTCACTCGTGGACTTGGTAAGTGTAATTTGATCGAACGTTGCCTACCCCTGAAACGAGCATTTTCCCCCCATAGACTATAATAGGGTTCGATATTCGATTCGAGTACTCGAATATTGAGGGGCTACTCCAACCACGCACGTACACTGTGAGCTTTATGACACGTGGCATTGTCCTGCTGGTAGATGCCATCATCCTGAGGAAAAACAATTCGCATGTAGGGGTGAACACGGTCCGCAAGGATAGATGCATACTTGTGCTGATCCATCGTGCCTTCCACAATAATGAGTGCACCGGATGGCTGATGACACGCGCCTTCTGCCATTGGCATCAAAAGGCGGTGCTCACATTAATATGACTGGACTGTGTAGATTCAGTATAGCCGTACGGCCCGGCAGAAAATGCAAGTTGCCGAATCAGCCAAAAGCTTCCCTGTCAGCCATCAAAAACATCTCCCCTCCATAGTATCAGTGTCAGTCATGTGACACAGCCGAGGACTACAAGGGAGCAGATAACTCACAAATACAAAATTTGGTAGTTTAGTTGCAGCCCTTACCATCCGGACCTGCCATCCCACCCACCAGCCATATCCACAATCCAAAATCTCGACGAAGACAATTTTCTGCAAATCTATCTCCGGCTCTCGACATAAACGCTCCACGGTCCATGTCACTCCGAAAACATCAAAACAAATGTCATTAGAGGCCCGCGCCATTGACAGGGCTAATTTCTTGGTCTTGGATAATAAAGACACGGTTGTGTCATTAAGACTTCATTTTGGAGACGTCTTATGAGCTCAATGTCTCGGAAGCAAAAGTCGCTAAGTGCGGCGGGTGACGGCTTCACGTGGACGAAGGCTGAGATCGCAGAGAGGACACGGAAACGGATAGGTTACAAGTGTGAGGAGAGCAAATGGACTGCGACATCAGTAAATGACGGAGAAATAAATAACTTATTCATGCAAATATATGTTAAGCGGTTTCCATACGCTTTATTGGGAAGGATAGGCAAATTTATGGAATGTTTAGACATATCTGAAGCGTGGAATTGCCCTTGAGAACGGCGCGCTAACCACATTTTCCTACGCGCTGCACGCTCTATCTTATTTCGTCCTCTAATGAGGCAGACGGCTTTAGGTTTACTCGGAAAAAGTGACGACTACAATCTGATCGGATTCCTGTAGGGCTGCGAGCTGCGGGCTCATGAAAAAAATATTCAGAGAGATCAGATGTATACTGCAAGAGTATATATATATATTCAAGGCTGCGTTCACACCTGCGCTGGAGACAACTCCGTCACAGTGTCCGACATAGTGGAGGCAAAAAAAATCCTGCAAGCGGGATTTTTCCTCCATCGGTTTCAGTATGAAGATGGTGCACACTCGAGGGACCCCAATATAGTCAAAATCTCAAAACCGCACCCTCATGTAGGAACACAAAAACATCCAAAGATCCAGTGAACACACCGCAACCCAGGAATGCGCAAGTTTCTAATCACTTAAACGAATTCTAAAAAAACCTAAAATTTTTCTCACTAACACGTTGGAATAGCCTTAAGAAGGGCTATTCTTCTCCGACCTTTAGTTGTCTTCTCCACGCCGGCGTTCGGTAGAAATCTCAGTTTTCATCGGTACGCAAATGAGTTCTCTCGCAGCACTGGGGAGTCCCCAATGCTGCGAGAGAACTCTCCAGCGCTACCTCCATCTTCTTCAGGAACATCCTCTTCACGCGTCTTCTTCTGGCGCTTGCTTCAAACTTCTAGTCCTCGGGCAAAATCGACTGCGGATCCCCGCCGGCCACAAGAAAATGGCCACTTACAATAATGTGTAAGTGGCCATTTTCTTGTGGCCAGCAGGGATGCGCAATTGGTTTTGCCCTAGAAGTTTGAAGCCTGCGCTGGAAGAAGACGCAGAAAGAAACCGTTCCAAAAGAAGATGGAGGCGGCGCTGGAGAGTTCTCTTGCAGCATTGGGGACACCCCCAGTGCTGTTTGAGCGCTGGGGCCCGCTGTCAGTGCTGCGAGAGAACTCATTTGCATACCGATGAAAACCGGGATTTCTACCGAACGGTGGCACGGAGAAGACATCTAAAGGTAGGAGAAGAATAGTCTTCCTTAAGGCTATTCCTACGTGTTAGGCAGAAAACTTGAGTTTAAATGATAAGGATCCCTTTAAATATCTCCGCCGTATTTGCAAACCACCTGCTTGTTGGTTTCTTTGCTCTTTAACTCATTCCCACGTTGCAGAAAAGCTGCTTTTTTTGGTTGCAGATTTTGCAGGGTTTCTTCGAGTCAAAGCTAGGAATGGATTAAGCAGAAGGGAGGGGAATAAGAATCGTCTTTATGTATTTCATTCCTTTTCTATCACTCCTGGGATACAAAAGAAAAACTGCAACAGAAAATAGCTTTTAGGCCTCAGCCTAAAGGATTTATTCCAGATGAGAAATTTGAATGCAACCAGCCGGGGATGTGTAGAAAAGAAAAAATGCACTGATCTTACCTGCATCCTCCCCTCCGTTCCTGTGCTGGACCGCCCGTCAGCGCTCTGATGTAATACAGGGCAGCTGCAGCAGTGACATCAGGAAATGAGACGTTGCTGCTCTACTCACTCTGCGGAGGTGCCGGGCGGCCCAGAGTAAGAACAGAGAGGAGGATGCAGGTAAGTATCAGTGGATTTATGATATACACCTCCCCGCTTATCCGGGACAACCTGCCCGATTTCACTCAACCCTGTTTGGCCCAGGAAACTTGGTCCGTATATCAGCCAGATTTACTAGCCCTGAACATGTCAGTTCAATTCAGCTGAGCGGGGTTGGTGCTGGTAAATCTGACTGATCTATGGATTAAGTTGTGCGGCCCAAACAGGACTGTGTGACACCAGCCTAAGCCGTTCACATCTTGTGGCAGAACAACTACACACAGTCCAGGATAAACTGCCTCAAAGTTGTCTGTGCCCCTTCCCATGTGGAACAAGTGATGATGGGCACCAAGATTGTAAAGAACATAAAACACCAGAAAGCAGGAGAGGAATACATTGCATCAGGAAATCATTGCTGCAATTTTTTTAGCGCCACCCTTGTCCAATGGCTATGTCTGGTATTGCTGCTCAACCCCAAGCCTCAAGTATACAACCGTAATTTGTGCAGGTACATGGTCACATTCATTGATATAGTTTCTAAACTTTCTGCGGCTGTGTGCCCGGGCCATAGTGAAGAGCTGCCAAATATGGAGCCTGGTTGTATTTACGGCTCAGTCCATTCATTTCAATCCTTGTGCCCTCTGTGCCAGTTGTTACTGACTTGGAGATCACAAAACGTTCCCCAATTCCAGGTCAGTTGTGAGATAACTCCATGTGGTCCACCCTGATTTAAGGCAAATCGGATATATGACGGCAAAGTATAACCCCGCAGAAAGAGCAGCACTGACCTATTAGGAGGAGAGTTCCCACCGCGAGGCCACCGCCTGTAGAAGAGAGGAAGAAATGTCAGCAATGATAACAAAAAGGATGAATAAAAATGGAGGTAAAATATCAGAGCTATAATACAATACAATATAATAAATATCATATAATACAATACAATCTGCTGCACTGATCTCGGAGCAGGCCGGAGACTCTGGATAAATCGCTCGTGGCCTTTAATAAGTCTTAATAATTCTGCCCCAGTATCTGACAAAGAGCAAAAGCAGTTTCCATATAAAATCAGAGGTATCTGTACGCAGGGACCCCAACCATAGCCCTGCATTGGGAGCGCTGCCCCGCTGTTCTGGGACCCCCTATTCTTCACTACAGAGGAGTGGAGTACAATGGCCGTGGACTGCTCAGGGACAGGTGTGATGTGGTGGCGTCATTTACACTGCGCCAATGGCAGAGACAGAAGATGGAAAAAGGTAAGGGGAGTATTAGGTGTTTAGGTTTTTTTTGTTGTTGTTTGATTGATACTGGGAGGGGACATTATACTGTGGGAGGAGGGGATAGTGGAAAGGGGATATGATAATGTGGGAGCAACTGGGATAAGGGCCATTATACTGTGGGGGAGGGGGACATGATACAGAGGAGCAATCTGGAAAGGTGACATTCTCATATCTAATGGGACAGGTTAATGTATGAGGGGCCGCTTGGGGGACCTCTTAGTGTCTGATAGTGATGGGCACTAGATTATATGGGACCAGGAGTGGGGATGGAGGGCCCTTTTTTAACCTTTGCACTAGACCCACCACTATGTTAAAATGGCCCTGATGTAGGTGCATTAGAGACCCAAAGAAGCGCACGGGTGCCCTCTAAGAGGTTGTAAGGAGAATGATTGGAGGAAGACTTCACCCCCGATTCCTCTTCATTACCCGGCAGGAAGGCGATGCAGAGTTTTCCTTATTTATTGGACACCCCGCTGCAATCTCTGCCTCCCACTGAAAACAATGGAGGCAGATTCAGGGTGGAATTTGGAGTTGAATTTGAGGCAGAATTCGTCTCCATATCAGCGCCAAATTTCACCCGACAGTATTTACTTAGAATGTACACAACCAATGGAGGCTTGGGATATTTTATATACAGGGCCAACCGTCACCCATAGGGTTATATAGGTTTTTGCAGTGGTCCTGTATAGTAAAGCAGTGCAGTCCGCTGACACATACCACGATGGACACAGCAATTACCAATAACTTTATTACTGTATTCAGTGAGTTACATATTCAGCAACGCTCACATCTGCAACTGCAACAGTTTAGAAGGAAAAATCAACATTACAAGCGCTGCTAAATGACAGAAACCTCAGAGGACGTCGCTGTAAGTTATCCTATAGATCTCTGTAATGTATGTACTATATACTGGGTACAGAGAGCAGGTGTCCTATATACTGTGTACAATGTACAGGTGTCCGCTATACTGTGTACAATGTACAGGTGTCCTCTATACAATGTACTATATACTGGGTACAGAGAACAGGTATCCTATATACTGCATACAATGTACAGGAGTAATCTGTCACTGTATACATGCACATACACCTATATACTATGTCACTGTATACATGCACATTGTCACTGTATACATTCCCATACATCTATGTACTGTGTTACAGTATCCATGCCCATAGATATATAATGTGTGTCACTGTATACATGCACGTACATCTATATACTGTGTCACTGTATACATGCACATACATCTATATACTGTGTCACTGTATACATGCCCATAGATATATAATGTGTGTCACTGTATACATGCACGTACATCTATATACTGTGTCACTGTATCCATGCACATACATCTATATACTGTGTCACTGTATACATGCACATACATCTATATACTGTGTCACTGTATACATGCACGTACATCTATATACTGTGTCACTGTATACATGCACATACATCTATATACTGTGTCACTGTATCCATGCACATATATCTATATTCTGTGTCACTGTATACATGCCCATAGATATATAATGTGTGTCATTGTATCCATGCACATACATCAATATACTGTGTCACTGTATACATGCACATACATCTATATACTGTGTCACTGTATACATGCACGTACATCTATATACTGTGTCACTGTATACATGCACGTACATCTATATTCTGTGTCACTGTATACATGCCCATAGATATATAATGTGTGTCACTGTATACATGCACATACATCTATATACTGTCATTGTATCCATGCACATACATCTATATTCTGTGTCACTGTATACATGCCCATAGATATATACTGTGTCACTGTATACATGCCCATAGATATATACTGTGTCACTGTATACATGCACATATATCTATATACTGTGTCACTGTATACATGCACCTATACACTGTGTTCCTCTATACACATGTATATGACAGCTGTCATGGCGCCCTCCACACACCTAGGATGTGGTCCAGAGAGGGGACTCCGGTAGACACCAGCAGCTGCCCGTTGTGCACGGAGGGCCGGGTCCCCCTGAGGGCCGGCAATTTCCCCCGCACTTTCCTCCTGAAGCTGGTCTCAGCCCCGGCTCCGTCACTCACGCCGCGGACACCGGGCGCCGCCATCTTGCTTCACCCGTCAACAACGCGCTGAATCCTGGGAAATCGTGACGTGCCGGCAGCCAATCAGGAGGCGAGAGCAGGAAGAACGAGCCAATCCGGAGCTTGTTTATTGGAGGTGTGGCCTAAGCGGAGTCGGGGCCCGGCCTCATAGAAGCCTGGACCTGTGATACGGTGAGTGGGGGAGACGTGTTATAGTGTATGGGGGGGGGCTCAGCCATGTATGTGCCATGTGTGTGCCATGTGTGTGCCATGTATGTGCCATGTATGTGCCATGTATGTGCCATGTGTGTTCCATGTATGCCTGGGGGCATAGTGACCCTGCTCAGTCTGACTCTCAGCCTTGTCTTAAAGTGACAGTACGAGTCCAATGTGCAAATAAGTGGTGTAATAAGTGCAATATCTAATGGGGGGGGGGGGGGGCGAAGTGTCCAGAGGAAGGTCTTATACTACGGGCGAGCAATGCAGGGGCTGAAAACAGCGAACAATAGACTGGAGTGGTCAAGGGCACAGCAAGTGTAGAGGAGACAAGTCAGCTGTTGTGGAACTACAACTCCCAGCATGCCTAGCTGTGCTCTTTATGGAAAGAATGGTGTCTGCTGGGAGTTGTAGTTCTCCTGCCCTGTGTGTGCTGCAGGTGGCCGATTACATATTTGGTATAAAGGGCTTGTACAAGGTCAGAGAAACGCGCCTGCCTCTCCATCTAACTGCACTATATATATATATATATATATATACTGTACATTATAATTTCTACATAGAAGTCTAAAGAGATAAAATTAAAGGGATTGTTCATCAAACTCTGGGCTGGATGTAAAAGAAGAAGGCAGTGTAGTCACCTGACCCTGGCGCTCTGATGAGAGGACGTACTCGCCTGTCCCTGCGCTCTGATGAGAGGACGTACTCGCCTGTCCCTGCGCTCTGATGAGAGGACGTACTCGCCTGTCCCTGCGCTCTGATGAGAGGACGTACTCTCCTGTCCCTGCGCTCTGATGAGAGGACGTACTCTCCTGTCCCTGCGCTCTGATGAGAGGACGTACTCGCCTGTCCCTGGCGCTCTGATGAGAGGACGTACTCGCCTGTCCCTGCGCTCTGATGAGAGGACGTACTCGCCTGTCCCTGCGCTCTGATGAGAGGACGTACTCGCCTGTCCCTGCGCTCTGATGAGAGGACGTACTCGCCTGTCCCTGGCGCTCTGATGAGAGGGTGTACTCTCCTGTCCCTGCGCTCTGATGAGAGGACGTACTCGCCTGTCCCTGCGCTCTGATGAGAGGACGTACTCGCCTGTCCCTGCGCTCTGATGAGAGGACGTACTCGCCTGTCCCTGCGCTCTGATGAGAGGACGTACTCTCCTGTCCCTGCGCTCTGATGAGAGGACGTACTCGCCTGTCCCTGGCGCTCTGATGAGAGGACGTACTCGCCTGTTCCTGCGCTCTGATGAGAGGGCGTACTCGCCTGTCCCTGCGCTCTGATGAGAGGGTGTACTCTCCTGTCCCTGCGCTCTGATGAGAGGACGTACTCTCCTGTCCCTGCGCTCTGATGAGAGGACGTACTCGCCTGTCCCTGGCGCTCTGATGAGAGGACGTACTCGCCTGTTCCTGCGCTCTGATGAGAGGGCGTACTCGCCTGTCCCTGCGCTCTGATGAGACGACGTACTCGCCTGTCCCTGCGCTCTGATGAGAGGACGCACTCGCCTGACCCTGGCTCTGATGAGACGACGTACTCGCCTGTCCCTGCGCTCTGATGAGACGACGTATTCGCCTGTCCCTGCGCTCTGATGAGACGACGTACTCGCCTGTCCCTGCGCTCTGATGAGACGACGTACTCGCCTGTCCCTGCGCTCTGATGAGACGACGTACTCGCCTGTCCCTGCGCTCTGATGAGACGACGTACTCGCCTGTCCCTGCGCTCTGATGAGACGACGTACTCGCCTGTCCCTGCGCTCTGACGAGACGACGTTCTCGTCTGTCCCTGCGCTCTGACGAGAGGACGTACTCGCCTGTCCCTGCGCTCTGATGAGAGGACGTACTCGCCTGTCCCTGCTGCTCTGATGAGAGGACGTACTCGCCTGTCCCTGCGCTCTGATGAGAGGACGTACTCGCCTGTCCCTGCGCTCTGATGAGAGGGTGTACTCTCCTGTCCCTGCGCTCTGATGAGAGGACGTACTCGCCTGTCCCTGCGCTCTGATGAGAGGACGTACTCGCCTGTCCCTGCGCTCTGATGAGAGGACGTACTCTCCTGTCCCTGCGCTCTGATGAGAGGACGTACTCTCCTGTCCCTGCGCTCTGATGAGAGGACGTACTCGCCTGTCCCTGGCGCTCTGATGAGAGGACGTACTCGCCTGTTCCTGCGCTCTGATGAGAGGGCGTACTCGCCTGTCCCTGCGCTCTGATGAGAGGGCGTACTCGCCTGTCCCTGCGCTCTGATGAGAGGACGCACTCGCCTGACCCTGGCTCTGATGAGACGACGTACTCGCCTGTCCCTGCGCTCTGATGAGACGACGTACTCGCCTGTCCCTGCGCTCTGATGAGACGACGTACTCGCCTGTCCCTGCGCTCTGATGAGACGACGTACTCGCCTGTCCCTGCGCTCTGATGAGACGACGTACTCGCCTGTCCCTGCGCTCTGATGAGACGACGTACTCGCCTGTCCCTGCGCTCTGATGAGACGACGTACTCGCCTGTCCCTGCGCTCTGACGAGACGACGTTCTCGTCTGTCCCTGCGCTCTGACGAGAGGACGTACTCGCCTGTCCCTGCGCTCTGATGAGAGGACGTACTCGCCTGTCCCTGCTGCTCTGATGAGAGGACGTACTCGCCTGTCCCTGCGCTCTGATGAGAGGACGTACTCGCCTGTCCCTGCGCTCTGATGAGAGGACGTACTCGCCTGTCCCTGCGCTCTGATGAGAGGACGTACTCGCCTGTCCCTGCGCTCTGATGAGAGGACGTACTCGCCTGTCCCTGCGCTCTGATGAGAGGACGTACTCGCCTGTCCCTGGCGCTCTGATGAGAGGACGTACTCTCCTGTCCCTGCACTCTGATGAGAGGACGTACTCGCCTGTCCCTGGCGCTCTGATGAGAGGACGTACTCGCCTGTCCCTGGCGCTCTGATGAGAGGACGTACTCTCCTGTCCCTGCTGCTCTGATGAGAGGACGTACTCGCCTGTCCCTGCGCTCTGATGAGAGGACGTACTCGCCTGTCCCTGCGCTCTGATGAGAGGACGTACTCGCCTGTCCCTGCGCTCTGATGAGAGGACGTACTCGCCTGTCCCTGCTGCTCTGATGAGAGGACGTACTCGCCTGTCCCTGCGCTCTGATGAGAGGGTGTACTCTCCTGTCCCTGCGCTCTGATGAGAGGACGTACTCGCCTGTCCCTGCGCTCTGATGAGAGGACGTACTCGCCTGTCCCTGCGCTCTGATGAGAGGACGTACTCGCCTGTCCCTGCGCTCTGTTGTCTACCCAAGGTGCTGAGGTTCATGTGACCACTTTGGACTTCAGTGGTCCATGACAAGGGATTGGTGACATCACTCACGTACATCACTGATTTCTTACCAGACACTGCTGACTCCACTGTTTGGGGGTCACGCCAGCCTTGTTGTCTTATTTACTTACCCTCACCTCGACCCCCAGAAGTTGCTCAATATCCTACTTAACCCTTTTAAAGGGGTTGTCTAGGATTAATCTATTTACGGCCTATCCTCCTGAGAGTCGTCCCCTGGACTGATCAAGTGTTCAGTGCCCCTTCCAGCACCCATCATGTTCACAATAAAGAGATCCGTCCAGTGGCCGGGCGCTGTAACTGCACCTCAATGAGGTCGGTGGACGCTGAGCTGCTTGCGCCCTGTAGTGTGTCTAAGATGGCTGCCGGAAACGGCTCCGTATATCTCATCTGTCCAGGGCTAGCACTCAGGCCTTCACTGATCAGGTATTTATGGTCTAAGTCGAACCCAGGACTCCAGTGCTGCAAGACTGCAGTGCTAACCACTGAGCCACTGTGTTACCCCCGAACCTTATACATATTTTGGTTTATGGGCCCATAGAACTGTATAGGGAGACCCCGGCCATGTGCATGGAGCCTGAGGTGCACACGAGTGTCGGCACGACGCGCCCAGATACCGGACCCCTTGCATTGACTCTCTCTTCACATATCCGGTGTCCTGTAACCCTCTCCGTGATCGGAATCTTCTCCCTTTTTCTTTCTTTCCATTACTTTTATATATTTTCGTTTTTCCCGCCTTCCCCTGGGGATTACTTCAGCGCCGAGTTCCGTCTGCCCTAAAATCTCCCGGCTGTTTTCTTTAACAACGTGTTATCAGTTCTCATTTACGTCGTCCATTTTCTTTCTTGGATCCTTTTGTAAACAGGGGCAGAAAACTGCGCGGTCATCAGTCGTATTCACTTTCCTAATCTTCTTAGTGGCGTCGGCCATTATTATCCTGCGGAAGCCTCTTCCCTCATCAATTCTGGAATGCGGGGGCGTTGGCTTGTGCCAATTAACCCCTTTTTAGGCCGTGGGGTCTGTCCTGCTTTACTCTGCAGACCATTGTCAATAAATGGGTTAATGTTTCATGGGGAACAAATCAGATTAGCCGCGGAGTCACCTGACCAGATACTTCTCGCAGTCATGTGATTGTCCTTGGCGTCCCGCTGGGCTCACGCTGCGGAGTGATAACAAGGTATTTGGGTCTGGGGGATCCTTGTAAGCATCGAGCAGCGTGAGCCTGGAATTATCATGGCAGAGGAGATGACTTCATTTTCCTTTCTATTCAGAGAGTCAGATCTTCTCCGACCGGTGGGGGGGTCCTAATCCTACAAGGGGGGGAAGGAGACATTGGTATGATCCGACCCGGGAGGGCAAAAGGGCAACGTCTATGTCCGGGTTCTCTGCATAGATATGTGCACACTATATAATATAGAACCAGCATATCACCCCAGCCCTGCAGATAGATAGGTTACTGTCACCAGAACCAGCATATCACCCCAGCCTTGCAGATAGATAGGTTACTGTCACCAGACCCAGCATATCCCCCCAGCCCTGCAGATAGATAGGTTACTGTCACCAGAACCAGCATATCGCCCCAGCTCTGCAGATAGATAGGTTACTGTCACCAGAACCAGCATATCACCCCAGCCCTGCAGATAGATAGGTTACTGTCACCAGAACCAGCATATCACCCCAGCCCTGCAGATAGATAGGTTACTGTCACCAGAACCAGCATATCACCCCAGCCCTGCAGATAGATAGGTTACTGTCACCAGAACCAGCATATCACCCCAGCCCTGCAGATAGATAGGTTACTGTCACCAGAACCAGCATATCACCCCAGCCCTGCAGATAGATAGGTTACTGTCACCAGACCCAGCATATCACCCCAGCCCTGCAGATAGATAGGTTACTGTCACCAGAACCAGCATATCACCCCAGTCCTGCAGATAGATAGGTTACTGTCACCAGAACCAGCATATCACCCCAGCCCTGCAGATAGATAGGTTACTGTCACCAGAACCAGCATATCACCCCAGCCCTGCAGATAGATAGGTTACTGTCACCAGAACCAGCATATCACCCCAGCCCTGCAGATAGATAGGTTACTGTCACCAGTACCAGCATATCACCCCAGCTCTGCAGATAGATAGGTTACTGTCACCAGAACCAGCATATCACCCCAGTCCTGCAGATAGATAGGTTACTGTCACCAGTACCAGCATATCACCCCAGCTCTGCAGATAGATAGGTTACTGTCACCAGATCCAGCATATCACCCCAGTCCTGCAGATAGTTAGGTTACTGTCACCAGACCCAGTATATCACCCCAGCCCTGCAGATAGATAGGTTACTGTCCCCAGAACCAGCATATCACCCCAGCCCTGCAGATAGATAGGTTACTGTCACCAGAACCAGCATATCACCCCAGCCCTGCAGATAGATAGGTTACTGTCACCAGACCCAGCATATCACCCCAGCCCTGCACATAGATAGGTTAGTGTCACCTGTATTCCCCCTTTTGAATCCCTGATTCCATTGCTGAGATATCGCCTGTATGCAAACGAGCTGTTTGGAGCAAAAATGACATCGCCATTGCTCCAAAGAAGCTCAAGTGCATATTGACAAAACTGGTAATGTCTTGGTAACGGGCAGCGATTTAAAGGGAGGGGGGGGGGTTCATTTAGGTCATTCTAATGCCTCTTGCACAACAAGTAAGAAGGGGGGTGTTGGCGATGACATCGGAGTGATTTTCATCCTTATTGATTTCAATGGGGGATCCTGTTACATTCCAATATCACGGAGCAGGATAGGACCCGCTGTATAACCATCAGAGCCCCGCTTGGCCTGCACGTGTGGTTATGTGCATGAGGCCTTACACATCTACTGGGCTGTGGGTTCCGGAGATAGACTCCCTTTAAAGGAAGTCCAAAAACATGGGCCAAATGATAGATAGATAGATAGATAGATAGATAGATAGATAGATAGATAGATAGGAGATAGATAGATAAGAGATAGATAGATAGGAGATAGATAGATAGATAGATAGATAGATAGGAGATAGATAGATAAGAGATAGATAGATAGGAGATAGATAGATAGATAGATAGATAGATAAGAGATAGATAGGAGATAGATAGGAGATAGATAGATAGATAGATAGATAGATAGATAGATAGATAGATAGGAGATAGATAGATAGATAGATAGATAGATAGGAGATAGATAGATAGATAGATAGATAGATAGATAGATAGATAGGAGATAGATAGATAGATAGATAGATAGATAGATAGGAGATAGATAGATAGATAGATAGGAGATAGATAGATAGATAGATAGGAGATAGATAGATAAGAGATAGATAGATAGATAGATAGATAGATAGGAGATAGATAGATAGATAGATAGATAGATAGATAGATAGATAAGAGATAGATAGGAGATAGATAGATAGATAGATAGATAGATAGGAGATAGATAGATAGATAGATAGATAGGAGATAGATAGATAGATAGGAGATAGATAGATAGATAGATAGGAGATAGATAGATAGGAGATAGATAGATAGATAGATAGATAGATAGATAGATAGATAGATAGATAGATAGATAGATAGATAGGAGATAGATAGATAGATGGGTCCAAAAGGAAAAAGTTACGATAGTTGTCTCCTCGCTGCTTCCCCTCTGCTCCCATTCTGTTCCTCTCTGGTCTCTCTTGAGACCACCCGGCCAGTCCCTCACTGAGCAGCCTTTCTCATGTGTCTAGCACCGTGATCCTCAAGCAATGGGCCCCATAATGAAAATAATTCCAACCAGATAACCCCCTTTGTTTGGAGTCTCCATCAGCATTTGTTGGATTTGATGCTAAGAATTGCACAGCGTGCAGCGCGTCCATGTGACAAGACCGGGATACAACCCTGGAGGACCCTATTATAAGGCAATGGGGTCTGTGCAGTAAGGTGGTGATGGTCGTCATGAGCGTACAGGGAAGGCAGTGTTTTTAGTTGCAATGAGATTGAAGGAGATTCTGGATGCCTCAATCATACATTGCAGGAAAAAAATGTAAAAAAGCAGCGGAAAAGCAGCATTTTCAAAAACACATGAGTTATTGGGAACAAAACAATTAAAATTGCTGCAAAAAAAAAAAAAAAATGCACAGCTTTTTCTCTGCCTTCTTTCGCTGTGATTCGCTACACGGGACCGTAGCCTTAAGGCTGAGCCCCCACAGTGTGCAAATGCCGCTTTTTGTGTTGCAGAATTTGCTGAGGTTTTTTTGATCCAAAGTCAGGAGTGGATTGAGCAGAAGGGAGAAGTCTAAGAACTTCCTAGATATTTCCCATTCCTATTGGAGCCATTCTTGGCTTTGGCTCAAAAATCACAGCAAAATCTGCACCAAAAACAGCTGCAATGTCAGGCTAAGACCCCCACAGGACGATCCGCGGCTATAAAGCGGCACTTTAAACAGAAAGTTCAGAGATCTGTTATAGTTCCATCTATGGGGAAACTGCTGGCGTTTTTGTAGATGTGATTGACATGTTGCGATTTCCAAAATGGTGCAGGTTTTGGAAATCGTAGTGTGTTGGCGCCGCGGTTTTTACCGCAAGATGGGCAGGAATCCTATCCACTTTGCAGTAACTGTAAAACGCTGCAGGAAAATCGCGGTGTTTCTGACTTGTGGGGTCCCGGCCTTAAGGAGTTTTGCAGGCTTAATAATTGAAGTCCTCTCCTTGGGATAAGTCCCAAATTTGAAGTCTCCCCAATATTCGGTGAGCCCTGCGACCTCTGCGCTGATGCGGTATTCATCTCTACTTGGTATCGCCGTTCAGCTCTCTTCTCTTGAATGGGACTGAGTTGCAATCAGGACATGTGACCAAAAAAAAAAAAAAAAAGTGACATCACATGACCTGTGAACATGACCCACTCAGAGTTCAGCTAGTCCTTGGGGTCCGATGTGTTGGATCTTAAGTTCCTGGAAAAAACCTCAAAAAAATCTGGCCTTATTTTGTTATCTTTTTTGTTTTTTTTCTTCCCCGTTTCATTCTTTCTAAAAAATGCAATCGCTCAAAACAAGAAACAAAACCTCTCCGCCACCCCGGAGCCGCCTCGGAGAGACGACAAGCGATTAATAATAATAACGTTTCAAGTGCAAAATTGAAAGGGCTTAATTAATTAAAGCGTCATGTGAACGGCGCCACGAAAAAAAAGCACCGCGCACCTCAGATCCGATGGCGTCGCCTTTTTTCTTTTTTGTTGTCTTTTATGAGATCAGAAGCACAAACAGAATATTCATCACATTTGGCGTCATCCGCGGAGCCGAGGGGGGAAGATCACAGGGTGGGTTTTTTTTTGTTTTTGTTTTTTCTGCCTCCTTTTGGCTTGTAGGGTTGGTCTTCTTTTTTAGTTCTCGTTCCAAGCCCCCCATCTGGGAAGTCCGTGATGTGTTCTCAGATGGAACGTGGGGTTTGCTGTAATCTGCTTAGCCGCGCCGCCGTTAAAAATCTTCCTTCCATGTTTGTGTAATTTATAATTTTAATGAGCCCCCGGCTCTTGTGGGCTTTGAAATTTATTAAAACCTCTTTTGTGCATGCGCTTTTGTTCCTGCTCGATGGGCTTCGGCGTGTTTAAAAGTGATGAGTTTTTATTCATGGATTTAAAAAATGAAGGGATTACCGGCGACTGTATATCACTGCGCTCTTCAATGGATAGTTAGATCTTCTCCTAATGACTTTTTATGATCGGCAAATGTGAGCGGAATCCGGAAACGCGGTCGCGGGCGCAGAATGTCAATTCGTGTTTGGATTTATTTGCTTTAAAAGTTTTCATTTTGGATTATGTTTTGTTTGTGTTTTAATTTAGAAAATAATTGGTTAATTTTGGATAGACGACATGGTGCATATTTGGAAACCGGAATCGCGGTTCTTCCCCCTGAAGTTGAAATGAACAGGAGGCCGAATTTCAGGAGGATTCCACGTCAAATTCCTTCGCGTGAACATTCCCCTTAAGGGTCCATTCACACGGAGGAAAACGGCGCTTTATTTGGCGCTGACTTTTCTACGCTGAAAATAAAGCCTCCCATTGATTTTAATGGGTTCTCCTAGACCTAAGGGTGCATTCACACAAAGGAAAATGGCGCTGAATTTGGTGCGGAATCTGCGTCAGAGTTAGAGGCCTTCAATAGAGAAAAAAAAAGCCTTCCATTGACGTCAATGGATTCCGTTTTCTGCTAGCAGAAGAAGGAACCCATTGAAGTCAATGGGAGGCTTTTTTTTTTTCTTTTTTTTTTTCAGCGCTGAAATTCCACACCAAATTCCTCACCATTTTCCTTCACACACAGTTTTTTGGTGAGTATTTTGGTGCTGAAAATCCATGTGGAAAAAAAACTTCAATGGGTTCCTTTTTCCACGTGTTTTTTTTTTTTTTTTTTGCCAATTCCACGTGGATTTTTCGACTCCCATTGACTGTGTTGATTTTTGCAGGTGGAATCTGCCTGAGGCCCGGGCCCCACGGGCCAGTAACAACGCGATTTGCGGAAAAAAAATCTGTTAACGGAAAAACAAAAGCTAGCAGAACCCATAAAACTCTACGGAGAGGCGTTTCTTCCACGTGGATTCTGGCACAGATTCAGCACCAAAATCCTTGCCAAAAAACTCAGTCTATTCACACGGAGGAATTTGATGTGGAATTTCAACGCTGAAAAAAAAGCCTCCCATTGACTTCAATGGGAGGCTTTTTTTTCAGCGCTGAATCTGACGCGGATTCCACACCAAATTCAGCACCATTTTGGTGCTCCCGGCGCCTGCGTAGTGTGTCAGTCAACCCGAGGACATAGACCCCAACTTCACTGCGCAAGTGCTGGAATTCTGGCGCATGCGCACTAAAGCCGCGCTATACTATGCCATCTCTAGTACGGGGTTCAGCGGCTGGCCAAGTATAAAGCTCTTTGGTTTTTTTTAGGGAGGGCAGGGGTCGCCTTGGAATGGGGCGATCTGGAACCCTACATTCCCATCCACTACGATCTATGGGGGGGGGGGGGTGTCTTACTGTTGCCCTCACAGGTTCCCTTTAACATCTCCGATTGCTTTTTTGACAAATGGAAAATTTTTGTTATTTTTTTTTATTCTCCAACCTGCGAAATCTCCCGAGTTGAAACGCTGCGAGTCAGACGGAGATGGGAGCGCTTCATGTTTGTTCTCTTGAAGATGAAACGCAGACCCTGGCTTTCTTCACTGGCTACGGCGCCTGTTTGAAGGTCTCTTGTGCACCTTACAAGTAAATTAAGGTTGCGGATCCCGACACCTCGGGTTGTGTACAATAGTCAGGGGGTGGTCGGATGATATTTAGCGGATGACGGTCTCATTAGACTGGGTCACCGCCACAACAAGACTCCATTTTCCTTCCCTTTCCTGTAGGTAAATGTTAAAGAACAAACTTTATCAGAAGTTTTACGCTAAATCTATATGTACAGGGGTGAGGTCCGGACTATGCTGTCCAAGGCTTGTTACTGGTCTCGTTTGTCTCCCCCCCCCCCAAGTGAACGGAGCAGTTGCGTCTGGTATTGCAAAAGGCAAGGTGCTGTTTTTGCAAAAAATGTTCATGGTTTTTCTAATCTTCCCGGGGGCTTGAATTTAATTGCATGCTCTGGGCATTTTGCAGCTGGACCTGGGGATTCTGGGCCGGTTCTGACTCCAGGTCATGTGATCTGACCCATGACTATATTGTTTTATTGCATTTTTTTTTTCGACAATATGTGGATGAGATGAAATGAACTTTGTTGGGAATGTAAAATGTTGCATTTCTGCATCAGCCCTCCCAAAATTTTGCATTTCTACAATGTGTGGTCAGGGCCTGACTGCAGATCAGCTATTTAAGCGATGCACACGCCATTCTATGGCTTTATACACTTGACTGTGAATTATCACTGTCCCATGCAAGGGGCCAAACCCAGGACAGGTCCTGTTCCTGTTCGCTTGGGTCATCCCTGTGCCACTCAAGTGAGGTCTGACTGCATGCACGCCGTCGTTTGCATTAGGCCTAAATGCCGGTTCCGCTTCATAGGTCATGTGACGTTACGTTTGTCGCTCCCATGGCCTGTTTGCAGCTCAGTCCCATTCAAGTGAATGGGAAAGGACTCTGAAGTAATACCCCCTCCTCACCAATGAGTTACAACGGAAATCTAAGTCCGTTCCTAACCGGTGTAGATTTTCATTCTGACACTGGGACGGAAAATGGATCTATGATTATAAATCTGTGCCTGTCCGGGGGGGTTATTAAGACTGGCGTACGATATGCCAGTCTTAAAATTTCCTCACTGTGTTGCGATGGTACCAGGAAGTAGTAAGATCCGGCAGAGACCTGGAAAGTGTTGAATATTGGGGAAGTTAAGGTATTATTATTATTATTATTATTATTAATTTTATATTATTATTTTATTTGATTATTTATTATTATTATTATTTATTTTATATTATTTTTTTATATTATTATTATTATTATTATTATTGTTTTTAATATTATATATTTATTTTTTGAGTCCTCGCCCTACCCCCCCCCCCCATATTCACAATGTCTATAACTGATTTCACCATTTTTTTTTCTATCTTATTCTCCCCTCCCCCTCCTTTTCCGCCGCTTCTCCCCAAACTTGAACCCATCGCCTTCACTTCCTCCATTGTCTCATGTTAATAGCCATAATCCCAGATTACACCCGACAAGGTGCCCCCTTATTGTACCCACTATATTTCTCGACTTCATTTTCTCCGCTTCTTATTTGGACAACTGCTCGGAGTAAATAGCGGGCAAATCCGAATTCTCAGGGGGGGGGGGGACCGACGTCATGGAGGCTTTGCAAAGCAACGGTCTAATTTATGGGAATCCGCGAGCAGGCTCCGTTGCGTCTGCGTGACATATTGTGCCGAGCGCAAAAAAAACAAAAAAAAAAAACAACCCAAAAGACTGCATATGGATATTCCCTTGATATCATTCACTTGCTGTGTAATCTTATTATGCAAAGTTCTAATCTCCACCTAGAATGAATGGCTCGGGGTCAGAATGGAGTTCTATCAAGGTTTTCGGGGTCGTGTCTCGTGTTCCTTGGCTTATTCTTCTAAGTAGGTCTGGGATTTGAAGGCGATTCCCCCGACGGTGTCAGAGATAGGCAGTCAAAGCCTGCTGCCTTTTTGGAAGAGGCGACCTACATGAGGTCCCTGCTAGGATTAAACTTGATTTGTAGCTGTAGGATTTCTTAACAGATGTATTATTGGGCTGGGGAATAGGGAGCCCACCAGCACGGCGAAATTGGAAGGCGATTGGCATTCTCGGGAAGTCGTCCGCCCGCGAAAGCAGCAGCTGCATGTGGATTTGACTTCTTTCAGGTGAAGCTCCTTCCAGTCACTTGGAAAGGATGGGATGAAAAGGGAACGTCGGTGATAATTTTGATGTCTGCGAGATTTAGTAGCAGCGTAATGGGATTATCAGTAACACCTTCGGCGCAGGAAAAAGCCACCTGGCGCTTTAACTGGCAGTCGCGGCAAACTAATCCGTTCCCATCTCTTGGATGTCATTCATGAGGCTCCAAGCGATTTCCACCCCGCGTGCTGTGATTAATTTTATAAACATAACAAGAAAAATCATGTGACGGCGAGGGCAGCCAATGTATTCATAGGAGGAGAGGGTTCGTGTCCGGGTCCACGGCAAGGACTGCGAGGACTGACGGCGTCCTGCGGCACACGATCACGTACAGGTTGTATAGGGGATTGTGTTAGTGGGTTGTTGTATTTGTTTGGGATGTTTATGGGGCATTTTCTGCATATTTTTATATAGTGTTTGTTTTTTTTGTTTGTTTTTTTATATGTATTTTCTTGCATTTTTTTTTTTTTTTAATTTTTTTTTTCCCTATCAGTATGTCTTAGTAGAATGGGAGGAAATCCACACAAACACGGGGAGAACATACAAACTCCTTGCAGATGTTGTTCCTGGCGGGATTCGAGCCCAGGACTCCCAGTGCTACCCACCGAGCCACCGTGTTATCCCAATTTTCCGATCTTTTTGTCATAGGAACGTCTATTTAATATAACACAACGTCCCCACGCTCTTTTCATGCTTGCCGTGAGCTTAGACTAGTCTTGAACTTCACCAGGTTTACCACGGTGCTTGTTGCCGAATAATAAATCGGCGCACCTTTTAGACTCCGTAGTCTTTGGCTCCACCTATTTGTGGGTTTGGTTTATGCCAAGCGGGCCAATATTTTGGAGGACCTTCTACTGACTCCAGTTCTTAGCAGGTGCCATCCCATTGATGCCAGCGTAGTTGGAATTTTTTGTCTAGCCCCCACCTCTCCTGAACAATCGGTGCTATTTATTTTGGTGCTTGATATGATCGTTAGACATTGAACTGTCAAGTGGGTGGAGTCAAACAGGAGCAGGCGATGGGGTTTGATTCTGATTTATGGAACTGTCAGAGATCTGAATCCCGCTGCCTTGTCTAAGTCTTGTCTTGACAGGACAAAATCCAATTATATCAGACACCAAAACGAACAGCACTGGAATTGTTCAGGAATGGTGGGGGCTACAGAAGAAGTTACAACCATGCCAGAATCCTAGGCAGGAGGGGGGAGATGGAGCTGCAGTTTCTCTAGCTAGAAGGGGGAAACAGAATATAATATTTTTATATTTTTATTTTTGCATTTTCTGATACCTGGAGTCCCTGGGGTAACCTTTGACCTTCTGTATGCCGGGTCTCAGTTTGCTGCATACTAGTCATTCATAGCTGTCTCCATGACTGGAGCTGATCTTGCTACCCTCTATAGCTCATAGAAAGACGGGGGAGACCCTTCACTATGATGCCCATTTGCCCTATTAGGGTGATCCCTAAAAATGTAAAGGATCAGAATCTGCTCCACTAATTACTAAGGAGAAATTGTTGCTGTCTCTTAGAACATTTGTGCATAACAATTTTCATGATTTGTATTTTTTTTCATGCATATAATTTTTTGGATGTTTTTTTTGTCTTGCAGGACCTCAGTGACAAAGGAGAGGACATCGAGTATGATCAGAAAGGTGATCGGTCGGACGTTGGGCTTCCTGGGCTACGCCGTTCAGTACGGCTGCATCGCTCATTGTACATTCGAGTACCTTGGAGAAATAGTGATAGTAAGTAGCGCTCAGTTAGTGAAAGTGCAAGGAAACTTTTTATATATACAATGAAGTCTATGGAGCAGAGGATCTTGGGGAATCCCGACCATGTGCGTGGGCCCTAAGACCCAGAAGCCACTTCTATTATATCCTAGGAGTGTGACGCATGTATTGGGGTGTTAGTCTCTTGTGTCCTCTCTCCTGCAGTGTTCTGGGCCCTCGATGGAACCGACCATACAGAACTATGATATCTTAGTCTGTGACAACTTGAGCCGACACCTTTATTCAATCCACAAGTAAGTGAGCGACCCTCAGTATATGGAATCCGGTTATTCTTCTATGTAGTCTTATCTCAGGAGCTTCTGCTAAAGCAGAGGTAGGGAACCTTCGGCTCTCCAGCTGCTGTGAAACTACAACTCCCAGCATGCTCCATTCACTTCCATGGGAGTTCCAAGAACAGCAGAGCAAGTAAGCATGCTGGGAGTTGTAGTTTTGCAACAGCTGGAGAGCCGTACGTTCCCTACCCCTGCGCTAAAGGTTCCTACCATGGGAAGACCAGAAGAATGGAAAAGTCGGGCGACATCCAATCCGTACTTGTCGTTTCTATAGCCCTGTAATATCCGTGAGGTCGGGGGATTGGTCCTTGCAGGTCATTTTCAGGATCTATGAAGACGATTGGTCTCTTTTTCTGGTCTCCTTGTTTGCTAGAGAAGATGTTTTCTCTGCAGCTTGACCCGTCCACAGCCGGGCTGGATGGGGCAGGACTAGTGATGGTACATCACTGGAGATGGCCAAAGTACAGCACTTAACTAACATTCATTGCCATTGCAGTGAATGGGAGCCCCGACCGTCACCAGCCCGACCTGCAGTCAGTATGGAGTGTGAGAAAGGGGCAACCCCTTTAAGTGGGTATAACTGGATTAATTGGAGTGGACTAGATCCATCACTTCCCTGGTAATGCAGCTCATGGGGGCGCTAATTTCTGACAGTCATTGTTTACTGGGTTCAGCGCCATGCCTTTGGTTGTGGCTGGGATAGGTATTGCAGTTTCATTCACTTAATTAAATTATAATAATAATAATAATTTTAGGATAGATCATCGATTGGAAGATCCACGGGTGTCAAACGGCCTAAGATCTTCCTGTATATTGACTGTTTCCTTTAAAGCCACCCTTGCCTATGGCTCAAACGCTGCAAAATCTGCAACGTAGAGATGCAGCTTTTTGGCAGGAAAACGACTGGTCATCGCAGGGTTAACCCCGTGTCTCAGGGCCGATAAAAGATCTCTCCAATATCAGGATCTTCATGGACAGCACTCGCTATCTAGAGCCCTATAAGTGTCACCTAGTGTGAGTGGCTGCATTAATGGTGGGGGGGGCACTTAATTTCTATATTTTATTGTTGTGCAATATTTTGTTGGTCAGGGTCTCTTTCCATTGCCCGCGGTCCGTCTGCCATTCTAGCAAAGTAGAGCGAATGCCGTTTCCTGCGACATGATCTTTAATCACTATCGGAGTCCTTCACACTTGGCTCAGGGATCTCCAAACCCCGTTGCACCATTTCTACCCCCTTGTGCCTGCGCACCAGTTCCTTCTCTCCCCCCCCCCCTCCCTAATCTTCGTCTGTCACAGGCAGCTGGCACGCTCCGTCCCCAGCTAGTCGTATGGGGGAGCGGGGTCCCAGATGAGCTGACATAGCTACCGTTGGCTCTGTCTCCTTGGCTTGCTGCTTCACTGGAGCATTGCAGGACTTTCTCAGGCTTTGGCATTCAGTCAGGAGGCCAGGTGCACGTCTTGTGCTAAAAGTCCATGCGCCTATAAGCGCGCACTATTGTTGAGGTTCGCCCTTTTGAGCACGCTTTTTATCATTTTATGGATTTATTTATTTTTGGTTTCTTGTTCTTTAGCGTTGCCATCGCTTGTTTTTGGCCTTCTGACCGTTTTTTGTCATTGCAGGGGCGACGTTATCATTGCAAAGAGTCCGAACAGACCGAACATTAATATCTGCAAGAGGGTGATTGGATTGGAAGGGGACAAGGTCTGCACCAGCGGCCCATCAGACTTTATCAAGAGGCACACGTATGTAAGTAGCACCCAAAAATACATAACATAGAAGAGAAGGAGCTGATGCTTGGGTTGTCCTCTCCATGTATTACATATGGGATTTCTGGTGGGATGAAGTTCCAATGTACCCATAATTTTTTTAATATATATATATATATATATAATTATTAATATTATTATTATATTTTTATTTTATTTTTTTATTCAATTTTTTTTCCCCTCACTGGCACTCTTCAATAACTTTTTTTGGAATTGTTTGTAGCAATTGGTTGACACTTTGATACATACCTGCTACATGTCTTATCTTATGTCTAAAACAGGGCCCCAAGCCCATCATCCTGCCCAGACCCTTTTCCCCATTGCTTTGGGGGCTTGCACGATGCGGTGGTCACACATGAGTTTATATCTATGGTACGTTTCCTAACTGCCCTGAAAGTTGCTGGGACCATTAAGGACTTATCCCCTATCCGCCATATTGCTGGGGTCCAACTACCGGGACCCACAGTGATGAGAATGGGGGACTAAAGGTTCACAAGGACTACTCCTTGTGAATGGGCTTGTGTGACTGGCCTTCTATTCACTACTGTAATCCTGTAATCTCCTGCAAGGCCATAGCAGTGAATGGAGCACCCGGTCACACAAGGAGTAGGCGGGGGCGGGGGGACACTTTAGTCTCCCATTCTCCTCATTGCTGTGGGCTCTGGCAATTGGACCCCAGCGATCTAGCTAAATAAGTGTTCTTGATGTCACAACCACTCTAAAATTCCAAGTAAACTTTTGCATTTGCTGGACCAAAAAGGAGAGTTGACTTCAAAATCACACCCAAAAAATGGGTGTTCCCATTCTCTTTGGGGGTCGTCCAAGTGCATCCCTCCACTGGCCCCACAGAAATGAATAGAGCAATAGTGTGGATGTCACCATGGCTTCATTTAGGGGGGCTCAGGGCAAGTCCATGGTGGGAGGGGGGCTCAGGGCAAGTCCATGGTGGGAGGGGGGCTCAGGGCAAGTCCATGGTGGGAGGGGGGCTCAGGGCAAGTCCATGGTGGGAGGGGGGCTCGGGGCAAGTCCATGGTGGGAGGGGGGCTCGGGGCAAGTCCATGGTGGGAGGGGGGCTCAAGGCAAGTCCATGGTGGGAGGGGGGCTCAGGGCAAGTCCATGGTGGGAGGGGGGCTCAGGGCAAGTCCATGGTGGGAGGGGGGTTCAAGGCAAGTCCATGGTGGGAGGGGGGCTCGGGGCAAGTCCATGGTGGGAGGGGGGTTCGGGGCAAGCCCATGGTGGGAGGGGGGCTCGGGGCAAGTCCATGGTGAGAGGGGGCTCGGGGCAAGTCCATGGTGGGAGGGGGGATCAGGGCAAGTCCATGGTGGGAGGGGGGATCAGGGCAAGTCCATTGTGGAGGGGGGTTCAGGGCAAGTCCATGGTGGGAGGGGGGTTCGGGGCAAGTCCATGGGGGGGGGGGTCTCGGGGCAAGCCCATGGTGGGAGGGGGGCTCGGGGCAAGCCCATGGTGGGAGGGGGGCTCGGGGCAAGCCCATGGTGAGAGGGGGCTCGGGGCAAGTCCATGGTGGGAGGGGGACTCAGGGCAAGTCCATGGTGGAAGGGGGGTTCGGGGCAAGTCCATGGTGGGGGGGGGGGGGGGGCTCGGGGCAAGCCCATGGTGGGAGGGGGGCTCGGGGCAAGTCCATGGTGGGAGGGGGACTCGGGGCAAGTCCATGGTGGAAGAGGGGCTCAGGGCAAGTCCATGTGGTGGGGGGGGGCTCGGAGCAAGTCCATGGTGGGAGGGGGGCTCGGGGCAAGTCCATGGTGGGAGGGGGGCTCGTGGCAAGTCCATGGTGGGAGGGGGGCTCGTGGCAAGTCCATGGTGGGAGGGGGGCTCGGGGCAAGTCCATGATGGGAGGGGGGGCTCGTAGCAAGTCCATGGTGGGAGGGGGGGCTCGTAGCAAGTCCATGGTGGGAGGGGGGGCTTGAGGCAAGTCCATGGTGGGAGGGGGGCTCGTAGCAAGTCCATGGTGGGAGGGGGGCTCGTGGCAAGTCCATGGTGGGAGGGGGGCTCGTAGCAAGTCCATGGTGGGAGGGGGGGCTCGTAGCAAGTCCATGGTGGGAGGGGGGGCTCGTAGCAAGTCCATGGTGGGAGGGGGGTTCGGGGCAAGCCCATGGTGGGAGGGGGGCTCGGGGCAAGTCCATGGTGAGAGGGGGCTCGGGGCAAGTCCATGGTGGGAGGGAGGCTCAGGGCAAGTCCATGGTGGGAGGGGGGATCAGGGCAAGTCCATGGTGGGAGGGGGGATCAGGGCAAGTCCATTGTGGAGGGGGGTTCGGGGCAAGTCCATGGTGGGAGGGGGGTTCGGGGCAAGTCCATGGGGGGGGGGGTCTCGGGGCAAGCCCATGGTGGGAGGGGGGCTCGGGGCAAGCCCATGGTGGGAGGGGGGCTCGGGGCAAGCCCATGGTGAGAGGGGGCTCGGGGCAAGTCCATGGTGGGAGGGGGACTCAGGGCAAGTCCATGGTGGAAGAGGGGCTCAGGGCAAGTCCATGTGGTGGGGGGGGGCTCGGAGCAAGTCCGTGGTGGGAGGGGGGCTCGGGGCAAGTCCATGGTGGGAGGGGGGCTCGTGGCAAGTCCATGGTGGGAGGGGGGCTCGTGGCAAGTCCATGGTGGGAGGGGGGCTCGGGGCAAGTCCATGATGGGAGGGGGGGCTCGTAGCAAGTCCATGGTGGGAGGGGGGGCTCGTAGCAAGTCCATGGTGGGAGGGGGGGCTCGTAGCAAGTCCATGGTGGGAGGGGGGGCTTGAGGCAAGTCCTCGCATTGTCAAAGAAGCAGATTCGGAATCCTGAACAATCCTTTCTGTCCTCCCTGCTATAGGGGACAAACGTAGATAAGCAGGAATCATCGGATTAGACGCCACTTCCTCGTCCTCTTATTGTATCCGGTGTTTTTGCGAGCACCTGCAGAGGACGCCGGCCGCACTTAGCTGACTTGTCACTTAAGGAGAATGAGCTTTTATTAATGACCCTTAATACAGCCCGGGCCGCAGATAGGGAACTTTTTGTCAACTTGCGTGAGATAAAGACCTGGGATATGTCAGCATTTCTCAGCAACGCTCCCCTGACAATCAATAGCTGCATACTGGAAACGCGTCGGCGGTTGTCAGGCACAAATCTATTTACTTTCGCTGCTAAGTGAGATTGCCTCGGAGCCGCGATCTGTTCATTGGGGTGAAATCTCTTTATCCTGATGGTAAATTCTCCGCTCACCTTCGTCTGCTCCATTTCTGCTTCATTTTATTATTATAATTCATTCACTTTCATTGTTTTATTTTGCAATTTTGTCCATTGTTTAAAGGGACACGAAATACAATGTTAACAACCAAAAATTCCTTCCCTTCGTTTGCTTTCCTCCATATTGCATTGCTTAAAGGGGATGTCCAATACGCCGACTATTCCTGTGACACTCCCGTTGCAACTCTTAAAGGGAACTTTTCACCAGGGAGCCCAATCCCTTACATCATCCAATCGGCGCTGTCATCCTAAGCATTTTGGTGTTCAGCCATTCCATAGACACGTGTAAGATGTGCCCTCTCCTCCATGACAGATGATTTCAGGGGAAGGAAGGATCGGGCCTGTTGTATTTCAATATGTCTGATCCTTGGCTTTGACAGTAGGTTTGCTGCTTACTCCCCTCTCCCTGTAAAGAACACATGCACACTCGACGAGTTCAAGCGTGAGTGTTTGGTTATTGAAGGTTTATGGGCAGCTTAAAGGGATAGTCCCATCTACAACATTGATCCCGGGATGTGCGGCTCTCGCTATTCACCGCTATGGGGCTTTGAGGATAGCCCGGCCACCTGTTCAGCTATTCTTGGATTCCGGCTGCCGGCTGCCGTCTCCGCTCCGAAGATCTGGAAGTGCGTCCGGTGTTATGAAGCTCTGTAGAACTTTTCCTGGAGTCCTCCAGAATCCGATCTGTGGAGTCGGAGGAGCAACAAGTTTTGGGTGGAGTTGGAGTCATTGTCAGTATTGTTGGATATTGACTCCTATTGGACGAACCATGACCCTCGCCCATTGCAGTTGGAGTCGATGGTTTGGTTTACGGAGTCCACAGCCCTTTTAGGTTATTCAGAGACCTCAGCAGACCCCCAAACGTCCTTAGCGCCCCCCGATTCCCCGCCCTATAGGGCTGCTCATAAGTTTTAGTCTTATCAAGTCTCATGAATGTTGTAAGTCAATCTGATGCGGCCGCCCAGCCGGTGTAATTAGATACGGCGCCCCCGCGTGCCCCCAGAGAGATGGACACAGATATCGAACTTTGTACATCGATTCTTTGTGCATTGAGCAATGAACAATGGCGCGGGGTCGGTCATGTGACTTTATAAACAGCCTGCTGGGATCCCAATCAAATAAGTCCAATTCATTACAAGCCGGTGGATGTCAGTCGCTACTGTCGCCTTTCATCATATTTCATTTTAATCAAGAAAGGTAACACCTGTGGTTTGGCCACAAAAGCGGCTTTTGTGAAGAGAACACCCGCAGGCGACCAGGCAATTACATTTGATGCTTGTTCCAAAGTGGGAAGCTCTTAAATAGACCCCGCTAGGGATAGTGGAGAAGAAAAGATTTACTTGTATTATCTGCCACCGAGATTAAGTTCTCTTGTAAGCCTTGTTCTCCTCTGACTCCTCTGCCATTCACCCCGGCCCCGTGCCCAAGTCACCGGCTACACCGGGGTCACTCGAAAACAAGGCACAGGTGTTAGGGACGCGAGGACGGAGACCGGGGAAGTTCTTCTGATCTTCCATCCTGGTCATCTATCTGGATACAAAGAGAACAAGGTCATCCCTGCCCCGCACCCCCGGCCCTGGCACAGGGGGCAACTCCTTGTCATCCAGCTGGCTAGTTTTTGCAAAAAGTTTCTAAAGGATGGAAATGTCACGGGGCCCGAATGCAGAGAAACGAGATAACATTACCTTTTACATGTCAGGGAAAGGGGCACTTAAAGGGGTTTTCTGGGCTTGTATAGCATTGATCTGATAGGGTAGGTCATCAGAGGGAAGAGGTCACCATGTTTGGGCAAGCGCTGCGGTGTCTTCATGGAATACTAAGCATACTGCCATACGTTGTATAGGGGTTGTGCTTGGTATTGCAGCTTAGCCACATTTACTTAAAGGGGTTGTACCGTTATTGACTCTCACAGGACAAGGGATAAGTGTCTGATCGCTGGAGGCCCCACGGCCAGGACCCCCAGGGATGAGAAGAACAGGGCGCCAGGGTTTCCCCTAAAGTCTCCTTGTGAATGGACTTGTATGGCCGGAGCTTCATTCACTGCTTTGCTGACTGTAGTGACCGCAGCCTTATAGTAACGAAGGAGGAGGATTTAGGGGGGCCTCTACTCTTTTCTGGGGTACAGGGTGGTCAGGCCTCCACCAACTGGTCACTTATTCCCTATCCTGTGGAACAACCTTCTCTTTAGGCCACATCCCCTTTAAATGGGATTGAGCTGTGGATCGGTCACCAATATGAAACTTGCATCAGGACTGAATACCCCTTTAACTACAAAAGTGGCCTCAAGTCATCAAAACATGACAACATACAAATACAAGGCTGCGTCCTCCCAGAGACTGCTCCACCCTTGTCCATAGGCTGCATCCGGTATTGCAACTTGGCTCCAATCAAGTGTACGGAGATGAGTTGCAGTACCGGTCACGACCATGGATTAAAGTGGCGCTGTTCCTGGAAGAAAGCAACTTTGTATTTTTACCTCTTGTACAAACTAAGTTTCCGCAGGGATAATGGACCTGCTGCGATTTTCAGAAAACACTTGCGTTTTTGCATGCTCAATTTTTCCGTTGCAAATTTTTTTTCTTGCAGTGTGTGGGTGGGATTAGTCGGAATCCCATTGACTTTGCAGGGACTGTGAAATGCAATGCTTTTTTTGCAACGTGGGGTCCTGGGCTAAGGGGGTGGGGGTGTTTTTTGTGTTTTTATTAAAAAGTCTTCTTCTAAATATAACTTGTAACCTGCCAAAACCATGATGCGCTTGCTGTCAGTGAAGCCTTGGGGCTTGGTGGGGTCAATGTCGTCAGAGTAGGCCTCGCTATACCTTGCAGTCGCACTGTAGGGGGCAGAGCTGTGCAGATTTTTTAGCAGTCAGTGACTGATTCCTGTAAGGCCCGCTCTGACTTCTCCTGGACTCGTCGGGCATCGAGCACCGCAAAATAGCAATGTTAACCCTTCTGACCATACAGACGGCCTCCCCAGATAACTCTCATTAATTTAGCAAACGCGGCGAGCCCTTCCATAGACTTCTTGATGGACACGCCGGCAATGTGTTGTGGATCCCGCGCGCACACACAGACTGAACCGCGATCTTAATTAGAAGTTTGACAAGCCGACTCCGATAAAATGATGAGATTACGTGTAATTGGTGTCACAATCCATTAGCATTTAGCTAATCAGGAGCCCACTAACAGGTCTGGCCTTGGTTGTGGCCTCAGGATGTTGCCGAGTGTCTGCCCTGCTCATGCTGTTACTGCCACGGAGGAGCGGGATCTCAGGCCGCATCCTAATGACCTCTTTGAAGTCTATTAAATTAATGACCCGACCATCCTGCCTCGGCTTCACCGCAGATAATTGTACTTCTTCCATTTTCCTGCTCAGACGACAGTAATAAAATATTTTCTGTTTAGTCCAAACTTGCTCTCGGCCCTTTAACGCTGTGAAATGTGTAAACCCCACATCTGTGTAGTGAGAGCGTGCTGCAGCCTCCGGCCACTAGAGGCAGTACAGATAGGTTAGCGGAGTCCCCACATCTGTGTAGTGTGAGAGTGTGCTGCAGCCTCCGGCCACTAGAGGCAGTACAGATAGGTTAGTGGAGTCCCCACATCTGTGTAGTGCGAGAGCGTGCTGCAGCCTCCGGCCACTAGAGGCAGTACAGATAGGTTAGCGGAGTCCCCACATCTGTGTAGTATGAGAGCGTGCTGCGGCCTCCGGCCACTAGAGGCAGTACAGATAGGTTAGTGGAGTCCCCACATCTGTGTAGTGTGAGAGTGTGCTGCAGCCTCCGGCCACTAGAGGCAGTACAGATAGGTTAGTGGAGTCTCCACATCTGTGTAGTGAGAGCGTGCTGCAGCCTCCGGCCACTAGAGGCAGTACAGATAGGTTAGTGGAGTCCCCACATCTGTGTAGTGCGAGAGCGTGCTGCAGCCTCCGGCCACTAGAGGCAGTACAGATAGGTTAGTGGAGTCCCCACATCTGTGTAGTGCGAGATCGTGCTGCAGCCTCCGGCCACTAGAGGCAGTACAGATAGGTTAGTGGAGTCTCCACATCTGTGTAGTATGAGAGCGTGCTGCGGCCTCCGGCCACTAGAGGCAGTACAGATAGGTTAGTGGAGTCCACACATCTGTGTAGTGCGAGAGCGTGCTGCGGACTCCGGCCACTAGAGGCAGTACAGATAAATTAGTGGAGTCAGCAGCAGGGTATACTTTCAGCAGGCATTCTATGAAGTACATGCACACTTGGCAGAAGAGCTGCATGTGCACACCCAACAATATCTGCAACTTTTTGACCTTTTGGTGTGGATTTTTAAAAAATTTTTCCCCTTCTTTCCTTTGCCCAAAATATATTATTGTTACTTTATTTATTATTCATATACATTTATTCATAGTTATGTAAATCAACCTTAAAGTGCACAGTGGGCGGGGCCTAATATGCCATATTTGCTTATAAACTGCTACAAGTGCTCCGGCGTTCCCCTGGAATTGTGACCAACTGTCTTGCAGGCTGAGGCTGCAAAGATCTATCTGACAATTCGGTCCCGCCCCCAGTGCACTTACAGACTGATTTGCATATCCAGGATAAAATAGTGATCTGTGCATTGCCTGCTGGGTTTGTAGCCACAATTTTTTTTTTTCTTTAACTACAGGTACCCAAGGGCCACGTTTGGTTGGAAGGAGACAATCTGGATAACTCCACAGACTCTAGAACTTACGGACCCGTCCCTTATGCCCTCATCCGAGGACGAGTTTGTCTCCGGGTAAAAAAAAAATAATAATTTCATTTCACATTCTGGTTTTGGGTATTGCTGCAGACTCTGTATATCGGCAGCCTTCTGCTACAGGTGACCTGTCCGGCTATTGTGGGTCATGTCCCATCTATTATACTTGTAAGATCACTGCTTGCTGTCACTGCCCGGGATCCTGGGCTGATCTCATGGTCACCGCTTAGTCCAGCTGTACCCCGTGTCGGGCGCACTCGCGGCCTCGTACATGTGCAGGAAGACTCTCTTGTGTTTAAGTCCGTGTAGTGTCAGAGGATCGGGCTCGGAGCTCCGGTCTCTTCCTAGATACAACATGATGGGGTGGTCGGAGGGCTCATCCAGCGTCTCATGCTGCAGGTATTGAACCCGCAGCATGTCCATTATGGTTTTCAATCTCTCCATCTGCGCATGGGTTTCTGTTTGGGGAGACCTGATCCAAATCAAATAAAATACATCTACTGACACTGCAGTGCTGATCGTGGACGGTCCTGGGGTGGGGGATAATCTATAACATGACACCCTGACTCACGTCTCCTCCTGTCCCTTTTTATTTTGCAGTTATGGCCTCTTAACGCCTTTGGGCCCCTCCAGGACAATCCGAACGGGCGAGTAACGAAGGAATGACTTTATTACATTCTTTAGTAGATTTTAATTATTTATTAATTTAGACCAATTTCTAATAAACGTTGCGGTACTTTTTAGCGGTTTGTCTTCTCGCCTTGACGTAGGTGCAGTATAGCGCGCTCAGACGGGTCTGCCGGGTTTTAGGACACTTTGCACTGCAGCTTCTTCTTCTCCGTCCAGTTGTCTTGCCTTTTGGTATTCCCTTGGCCGCCAGGGACAACACGATCAGCTCTTACCTTGTGTGAGTGTAATCCGACCGCCCGATCCCAGTGTTGTCAGATATCGAATTTATTGGGACACACGAGTCACCCCTCTACTCAGTGGACCTGCAGCCTGGGTAGAGGGGAGTCATTGGTGTGGCTGCAGGGGTGAACAGAAGGCCATAAACAGGGCTCTGGGGTGTATACTAGTAATAAAGCTCATGCAGGGCGGGGACCCCCAGATCAGCCCTCCCCCTAACCCGTACAGCCCCCTGTCCAATACCTGGTATTCTCTGCTCACAATTTAGAAAAAAAAAAAATTCAAAAATATTTTTTTTCAGTTTTATTTTAAAAAAATTACTTTCTACAGCGGTGCATAAATATTGGGAAGTCTCTGGCCGTCACCTCCCCGAGTCTGGTAAGACTTCTATAATCAATGAACAGGAGTCGCAGTTCACCAAAGACGTTTGTTCCAAGTCCCTCTGGTCTGCGGTATACTGCCCCCCGCAGCGACAGGCGTACGAGTAATAGTCTCCATCTGGTAACAGAAAACATAGTAAGGCGACTCTAAGACACAGTAAGGTGACTGTAAGATATATCGCCCTGCCCCCCTGTTTTCTGTAATAAATGGGTTAAATCAGGGCTGTGATATTAATTGCTGTGGCCTCTTGTTGCTGGCCGAGCACAGCGCCGTACACTGTGTAGTGGCCATACTTGGTATTGCAGCTCAGGCCCATTCACTTAAATGGGACTGAGCTGCAGCGTGGTCATGTGACCAACAGGTGTAAGAAATTAATGGACCTAAATTTGAGCCGGTCTTATACGTTGGGCACTGTAAAGGTTATGGACACACTTGGAGCAATTGAGCCATCCATAAGGACTACAGTCACATTGGTGACCCCTGCTCTCGGGATTGGTCGTGTTTTGTGTGGTTGTCTGGGAACGGACCAGCTCAGACTTCCTAATACAATGATATCAGCTGTATTGTGTGAGCGGTCGGGCACATGGTAAGATGATGGAGCATCTCCTGAGCTGTATACCATCTGTATACCATCTGTATAAGGACCTACCTTCCTGCCATGTCATGTCCTCCATATGAATGTGATTGTCCACAGGGAACGACTGGCTCAGCTTGCCGTCTAGAAGGAGAGAAGACAATGAGACATTATTATCTCTGCTATGGTGAGATCCTGTATGTAAACCCTCCGATGTCCAGCACCCTGGGGATAATCTAATAATATCCAGCAACATGGAATTAATGCTCTATAAATAAGTCATAGTAATACCTGAGACCCCTGTCCTAGGAGACCTACTTTATAGCTGCTGCACACATGGGGTACAGAATGACCTACTGGACACCCCAGTATCGGCCTCGGCTTACACAGTGACATGGGCCGCACAAGTCACATAGCGGTCAGTATTTGCAAACACTCATTAGATGTTACAAGTCATTGTCCGACCAACTGTGACATATACCCAAAAATTCTACAGCTTTGGAATTTTTTGTAGCAAAATCATTGCCGTCACATCACAACGTAATCACATGGACAGTCATGGCTTATATATCACAGAGCTCAGCTTCTCTCCTCTATCCTATAACCCTATATATCACAGAGCTCAGCTTCTCTCCTCTATCCTATAACCCTATATATCACAGAGCTCAGCTTCTCTCCTCTATCCTATACCCCTATATATCACACAGCTCAGCTTCTCTCCTTTATCCTATAACCCTATATATCACACAGCTCAGCTTCTCTCCTCTATCCTATACCCCTATATATCACACAGCTCAGCTTCTCTCCACTATCCTATACCCCTATATATCACACAGCTCAGCTTCTCTCCTTTATCCTATAACCCTATATATCACACAGCTCAGCTTCTCTCCTCTATCCTATACCCCTATATATCACACAGCTCAGCTTCTCTCCTCTATCATATACCCCTATATATCACACAGCTCAGCTTCTCTCCTCTATCCTATACCCCTATATATCACACAGCTCAGCTTCTCTCCTCTATCCTATACCCCTATATATCACACAGCTCAGCTTCTCTCCTCTATCCTATACCCTATATATCACACAGCTCAGCTTCTCTCCACTATCCTTTATATTGTAGGGCTTCTCTCCTCTATCCTATAACCCTATATATCACAGAGCTCAGCTTCTCTCCTCTATCCTATACCCCTATATATCACACAGCTCAGCTTCTCTCCTCTATCCTATATATTGTAGGGCTTCTCTCCTCTATCCTATACCCTATATATCACACAGCTCAGCTTCTCCCCTATATCCTATACCCCTATATATCACACAGCTCAGCTTCTCTCCTCTATCCTATATATTGTAGGGCTTCTCTCCTATATCCAGCACCCTTCCTTTCCCTCCTATAGGTTGTCTTTACCCCCCTTGTCCTATTCTGCAGAGGTTCCCCGGTAGCGATGGCCGTTACCAGTCACATAATGGCACTTCGCTATGAATAATGACTACGGGCAAATGAAACACCTCATTTAACTGCCCTTAAGTAGCGGTGAAGAAATGTAATTAACACTTTCAGCCGCCGAGTTTAAGCGATTCATTAATTAGCGACATATACAGCAGATATTTTATATCGTTTTCTGCCTTTTTCTTACCTGAGGCCTAAACTCTGTCTCTCCAGGGAGCCGCGCTATCGAGCCCAGCCTGATACATGTAATGACTAGGAATCATCGAGCTCATGAGACGGCAGGATCAATACGGCGATCCTTAATAGGTCCTAAACACCTTCAGTACATTAAATATTCAGCCCCTTCTCCCAGGCAGGAAGCGACTGCTCCGACATCGTAACAGTTGACTAACTTCACAAATGAGAGGTGAAATATATTAATATAAATTCTCACAAACCTATATCTACGATCCTACATGTGAAAACCATCAAGTTCTGCAGCAGACACTATGGGGCTCCGGAGGATTCTAACACTCGAAAGTAACACCACCCTTGGCAACCGGGCCGTGACGCCACTCAGCCAGCCATAGTCCCCTGATGCCCCTTTACAGGGCACGGGCCAGAGAAGAAGAGGCTTTAATCATGGGGTATCCTACAACTTGTCGTTGCACGTTGTTCCCATCACCTACAATGGGGCAGAACGGTTGTCTGCAAACAAAATGTTCAAATAATGGCAGGACCGGTGTAGAAACTGAATAAAGCGATGGTCGAGCACGTGCAGGGTCACCCCATTCAAAGTCAATGGGGCTGCCGGGGAGAAGCAGACTACAACGCTTAGCTATCTCCATAGAGTTCCCAACATACATGCCCTAATGCCACGTCATTCAAACAGGAGACATGGGGCCCCCGCTGTCAGGAACAATAGGGGTTAAGTTTCAATCTTAAAGGGGTTAAGCTGCAAAAAGTGTATTTCCTTTTTCCATAGGATAGAGCAGGGAATGTGAAATCTGTACAGGTAAATGGCCCTCACGTAGAAAAAAAATATATGAAGTTGACGCATATTTTGGACCCACCGGTTGTTCCCGATACAGTGGCTGGACCCCAGTACAGTACAGTACCTACCTCACCGCTCCCCAGCCGTGCTGTTCCCCTGTTGTGATGTGTCATGTATGCCCGGGACAAGAGGGACCAGGAAGTGGAGAGGTAAGTACTGCACTCACGCAGCCTACAAGATGGAGGTGGTAGAGCAGGAGGCTGACGGCTTCCTGCTCTGCCACTTCCAGTCCTGGGTCGGGAATTCTCTTCTCCCAGTTTTGCATTCAGATGGATCTCAACACATCTGAAACCCCTGGGATAGAGAATAAAAAGCTGATCGGCAGGGCTCTGACTGCTGAGACCTCCACTGACCCTGAAAATGAAGATGTTCCCCTGCATTGGTTTAAATTAGGCCTGAACGCAGTTTGGTTGATTGCATGGCATGCACATACGTTCACTTCAGTGGGAGTGCTGGAGATAGCTAAAGTACTTTAAGGTAACCCCTTTAATAACCAATGACGTACTTGTACCTCATTGAGGAATACAGAATGGGCTCACGAGACCTGCCCCTTCCATACCCATTGGGTGCCCCCTTTGTTTTACAGCTGCCACCCACGACAATGCCGATCACTACTGGTTAGCCACAAAGATGCCGCAGTCAATGGTGACCGTGCCATCTAAGGTGTAAGTTTATGTGGGGGCCTCCATCTTGCAACCAGTGACCCCACAACATCATAACCCCGGACTGGGCAAATTTCCGTATATGAGCATACCCTGAAAAGAGGATGCAGCGCTAAACCACCGCTTTAGGCCTCCTGCACACGACTGGACAGGACTTCGTCCCTTATGATAGTCCTTTCCCTCCTTGCGGCTTTACCACTGCATTATATACAGTACAAGGACTCACCATGACACCAGGAGCCCCAACTACGGACTGGGTTCAGATCAGGAATCCAGCCGACGTACAGGCTATATTTTTTTGGCTTCAAAATGGCGGCTATCCCAGCCTACAACACTTCCCAATGCCTGCCCATGCTATTATCATACATCTGTATACTGTCTATATACTGCTCTCTGCAGGTACAGGACCCTGCACATTCTATTTCCAAGCAGCAGGCGCACCGAGCGGCTACAGACTCCCATGTAATCTCCAATATTCTGCTCGGAATACTAAATGGCCACGTCGCCAACTTCTTGGGATGATTTTGCATTCTAGTCAGCCCGGCAATATCTGGAGGACGGAGTAGAAGGAGCTCCATGCAGAATATATTCATAAAATAATTACTGCCATGTTTTACTATGTGTGCATCGGTCTGGAATGATAACATTTCAGAGATCTTAGGGCAGATGTATTTTTGTAAGCGATGATTTCATCAGCTTTATATCCTTATGGCACTTTACCTGCTATTGTGCTTTGCAGATCTCACCGTGTTAATGAACATAATGCAGCAGAAGACTGGTGAGAGGTTTACTCGTGAGAGCGACAAACTGCCCCGAGAAGACTTCACAATGAAGGCGTCTCATCTCGTACCACTACTCAGCCCCCAATACTCAAGACATTACCCAGAAGGACTCCAAATACTATATAAATGGAGTATCTAGACTTAAGACACTGGAAACTCTTAGACGTTGGTCATCACAAGAAGATCCAAGTTGATAGATCCTATATCTTCAAAGGTATAAGAACCACCAAGGGGCAAGTACAATCTCAAAAATAATCTAAGAACACAGAGGAAATTACCCACAAAGACTCCAAATACTATATCACTGGACTCACGCATTTCAGGTCAAATGAGACCCTTGGTCATGACAAGGAGATCCATGTTGACAGACCTTGATATCTTCGAAGGTCAAAAACCTAAAAAGTAATCTAAGGTGTACAGTAGAAACCTCAAAAACCGAAGAAACTACCCATAAATCTATAGTGTCCATGTTGGCTTCGAAGGTGTGACCACAGAAGGTTAACCATCTCAAAAATAATCTAAGGCCTACAGTAGAAAACCGACAAAACGGTAAAAATGACCCAAAAAGACTCCAAACTATGATATAAATATAGAATACATCTTTACCACGCTGGAAACTCTTGTATATTTCAGGCCAAACTAGACTCATGGTCATACCAAGAAGATCCACCTCGAGGAAGGAGGACTGAGGACCACAGGAGGTCAAAGAAGATCTCAAAAACAGAAGAAATTACCCACAAGGACTCCAAATAGTCTAGAAGTATTTAACACACTGGAAACTCTTCAGCATTTCAGGTCGAACTAGACCATTGGTCAAAGGAGACTGATGTTGATGGAGTCTATAATGTCGAAGGTCTGAGGACCACAGAGGGGTCAAATAATATCAAAAATAATCTAAAGTATACACCCGATACTGCGTTGCAATGGCGTTCTAGAAGGAATATAGACAGTATTCGTAGGATTGAGTTTTGGTCTTGGAAACCTGGAGAGATAGGTTGGAATTATCAAACCCTCCGGTTATAAACCAAACAAACTTTAACTTCAAAATGGAGTCTGCTCATGGAGAGCCAAATCGGTAAATTTTCCTATGTGTTGAGTATCACCATTGCGTGATACATATTGGATAGTCGTCAGCCAAATTATTACTTGCTTGGTAAGTATTGGGCAGAGAGTGGCCAAACTCTTCTACGTAACTTCCTATGAGAACAAAAGATTGAGCATGTTGAAATGTAGCATCTCTTTTTTTTTTAGTCCGGTGAAAAAATATTCCCTGTCGTCCCACAGCAGCACAAGGCTATCAAGATCTCCCCATATTGTGCTGCTGTTGGGACAAGATCTCCCCGTATTGTGCTGCTGTTGGGACTAAGGGAAAACAGATTATCTACAGAATCAACGATTCCCTGTCGTCCCACAGCAATACAATACGGGGAGATCTTGTCCCAACAGCAGCACAATACGGGGAGATCTTGATAGCTTTGTGCTGATGTTGGGACTAAGGGAAAATAGATTATCTACATAATCAACGATTAGATACCGATAGACTCCATTATGGTCAATGGGATCCCTTCCGGATCAGCTGTCATCAGTCATCCGGCAGACCGTTTTTCATTGTTCTGGTGGTGCGATGGACCAAACAGAGGCAATGGCGCAGATGTGAACACCCCCTAAGACGAGGGTAAATTTATTTCTGTAACTTGAGAGTCCAAATCATACAGCTCTGATCTAGTTTAGTGGGAACCGTATTCAATGGTGGCCACAATTTTACATCCACATTATCAGTGGAAATTAGATAGCTTGAGTGGTGTAAGCTTCACCGAGATGGGTAAAACCGCACCATGTGAGGGCAATATCTAAGGTTCAATATCCAGAGGAATAACTTATAGCTCTGGGGCCCCAATGTAACAGGGATTTTACCTTTCAAACAAGTTTATAAGACGCCTGTCACGTCAAAGTCATAAGACGATATCTGAACACAGTCACGGTTTCCAACCATACAAGTCTTAACATCAACCCTATGTACAAAAAGAGTCAAGTCGTAGCAAAGACGGGGCAAAAGGGCGAATACACAGGACGGTATATATGTAGCTATAGATGTATGTGCCTATATTACGGGCAGTAAGTCAGGCATTACTAACCTTACCCAAACACTATAAATGCCGAGAGCTTTATTGACTGTGCTTTCCTATAAACTCTTTCTGCTCGAGAACAACACGGAAGGGCAAACCACAAGATCCGGTGAGTCCATTGGGTTTATGTAGCAATAAGGAAGCAATTGTGCGACTTCATTGTCTCCTAAGCTAACAGAGCGCGCTCATCCACAAGGTTTACAAGCCGAGAGTTCAAGAGGTTTCAGATCCTCAGAGATTCTTCCAGGCTGAGTAATGAGGAGTAGCGGTGGCGTACCAAGACGTACCAACTAATGCCAAAGACTCCCAGATTAACTGAGGGTCAGACTCATTGTTACCATCATGGGAAAAATCAGGATTTTAATAAATATAATTTTTGAATTTCCAGGTTTATTATTATTTAAAAACTTATGAAAAAATTGCTGTCTTCCTATTGGCAAATATAACGGTCACGTAAGTCGTGTATTGTAGTAACTCATAGGTCTGCTTTGCAGTATAGACTGGGACATAATGAGCAGAGTCATCTCATTATCAACAGAAGGCCGGGGCTCAGCTCCCATTGAAGCCAATGTGAATCGAGCTGCAGTATCGGCACCTGGCCATTCTACCGGCACAAAGACAACTGCTCCTGTCTCTGTACTATGCAGGGTATGGGCATCCGAAGTGACTCTGTACAGCTGATCCATGCAGAGACTTGCCTGCACCCCTCCACCAACTAGATATTTATGCTCTACCCTAAGGATAGGCCATAAACGTAAATGCAGGCCTAGATAAGGCAGGATGCGACCGTGTACACATATATAAGGCTCAGGACAAAGCTCTGCGACACTCAATGGTCTATCAGATGGGGGGGGGGGGCTCTGGCCAACACTTTTTGGGATACAATGCAGGAAGGAAGTGCATGCCTCCAATATGGCCGCCACCATAAAACAAACACACCCTGTTATACTGTCTATACATACAATGCAGGAAGGAAGTGTGTGCCTCCAATATGGCCGCCACCAGGGTATAATTGTAAAATCAGCTGTAAATTAACAAAGTTTCTAAAACAGAGTTTGTCTCAAGATTTTTAAGGGCTAAGAAATAGCACTTTTGAATTTTTTGACCCTTTAAGTATATAATGTATTAAATTCTGATTTATTTAGTATTAAGAAGTCTATGCAAAAATGGAATTTTTGTAGTGGGAAGTCGGCCATTTGCCAATGCAATTTAGTGAAGAAGACATGGCTTTGTCTAATGAACTCTAAGACTAATTGCAAATGAACATGTCCGTCAAAAAGGAGCAGGCGGCATAGAGATGACATCCGTGTACTGTCCATAGTCTCCATGGACCCACAACTTCAAAGAAGGAGTTTTACAACCTGGGCTCACAGACCTGTGAAAGAGACGCTTGGGTGCATGGGGCCAAAGAAAAGAATGGGACAGTGTGCCAACCATTAAAAAACAAAAATTTGGATGTGTGCATGGAGTCTAAAAGAGTTGCCAGGGAAGGGAACATGGACGACCAGTCGGCCACCACTGCTTAATGTGGTTGTGATAGGGGTCAAGTGGGACTCGTTCCCAATGGTAGTTTGGGAGCTTCCACAACACAAGTCCAATCTTGGATACCACAATGGGCCATGGAGGTCAATCACCTAATTGGGTAATAGGCATGGAAAACCCAAATTTAAGAAACGCCTTACATAGTAGATGAGGTTGGGTGAAGGCATCGGTCCATCAAGTCCAACCTATAACCCTACAATCCCCTACAGTGATGATCCAGGGGAAGGCAAAAAAAAAAACCCATGAGGCTAATGCCAATTGCCCCATTTCAGGGGAAAAAATTCCTTCCCGTTACCACTAAAAGGTGCAAGACATACTGTACAGTCAACTACTCCAAAAAGGTGCCTTCATCTATTTTTAAGCCGTACCATTGGGTATACTCGTGCAGTCAGATCAGATGTAATGGAGGTCCCTCGTGTCTTCTCGAAGCAACTGTCTATCAAGACAATTTATAGGTCACCAACCCATAAGTAGTGGACGTAGCCATTTGGTAAGACACACCTAAAGGACCAGGAGGGATGATAAAGCCGGGGGGCGGATGAATTGTTCCTATGCCCTATGGTGGGTAGACGCATTAACAACAACACGATCTGGTGGAACAAAGCTTGCCGTCCCCATAAAACGTTAGCAGGGGGCCCGGAAGGGGGGGTAGAGGGGGTAAGGTCTGATAGAGCGAGCCTTGTAAACAATCTACAGGGGCAAGGCTCTCTCTTTTCAGACACACTCAGGGCCGATGGTGGCTATGCATGAAAGATAAGCCAGAGTGTGTTACTGCAATGTGCCACTGAGTGTTTTCCCCATAGGCGATACACTATTATTGAGTCCCCCTCCCATTAGCGAGGAGGGTGGGTATACATTTATTGAAGGCTCTAATGGAAGGCTGAGGGACTCCTACCCCCAGGCCGAAGCAGAAAGACAGGCTATCACATCATGTAACAGGAGCCTGTGTGTGACAGATCTGACCTACATTTCCCCCTTCCTTTGCTCCCAACAGCCTGTCGCTGTTTTAAGAAGCTATTTTCTCGGAAGCACAAAAAAAAAAAAAAAAAATTGGAGGCGAGAGATGCTGATTTTTCAGAAATTTTTTGTATTCCATTAACTCTTCCAATACCAATGTATTAAAAAATTTTTAAAAAATCTATATATCTACCCATATAGGATGACCAAAAATTTGACGTCGCCATGTATGGGGTGTTGGCGTAGACTTAATTTTTTTGGATCTTTTTGCCTTGCCCAACGTATATAATATTCGCTCTTCGTCCACCTCTTGGACCAATGAGGGTTAACAAGGCTGAAACAGCTCAAGGCGACTTGTTTGTGGCCTCGCCGTTCTCTGCGCATACAATATTTATAGAAAGTAGTCGGAAATGGAAGGGGGTGGTCCGGGCTTAGGAAACAAGGATCTGATTTTTCTTGTTGGAAACAGCGCCACAGAGGTTCATGGGCGGTGTCTGGTATTGCACGCCAGCCCCTTGGCATCCATCATCAAAAGTAGTGCTGTAGCTGAAAAAGGAGACCCCTTCCAAAAATCCTACAAAAACATGGATTCCAGTCCAGTAATGGTGAATCCGTCGTAAATCGCCATCCTGCAATACCCGCTCTTCTCAAAAAGCGGCGACAATGTCAAAAATTGGGGGCCTTGGTTTGGTCAGGACACAAGGCGGCCATGTTGGTGCCTCATCTGAGTTGGTCCTGAACACTGGGCCGAAAGACAGGAGTGGATTTCTGAAGCCGCACAGTCGCCGTTGCATTGGGGCGTAACGCACGAACCCAACTTGTCAGCGGAGATTGCAGATAACACAGATGAGTCATTCAACGAGGCCTCGAGAAAACCTGCCCACCACGACGCTCTAAAATAACCCATCTCTCTGCCGTCTACAGCAAAAATAAAAAAAATTAATCCGCACCGAGGCTCTCATCCGCCCTCCATTATTTATAAGGCGAAGAGCAAGCGGCTCAAAATAGAAAGGGCTGAGCTTATGGACACACAGGAGGTGCGATCGCACCGTTACCTATCCAAAAAGATACGGACTAGGCCCGGCCTGCGACAACTCACCGCGCTGCTGCAGGTCGTAGGCTCGCTTCGTCTCCTCGTTTCCAAGGATCTTCCACGCCCGACTGATTTCAATGAACCTCTGCGCACCTTCTGCGTCTTGTTCCGATGAGATATCCCCGTGCTGCTTGTCTGGATGGTACTGTCCATGCGAAACGGGGAAAAAAGTAGATACAGAAAAAAAATGTTAGGTATTTTTTTGTTATCTTTTTTTCTTCAATTATTATTTCTTGCCGATTCTAAAGACGGACTCATATCTGTCTCTTCACGTCTGCTCCTCCTCCTCCCTACCCTCTCCATAGACTTCATTGTAAACTGACACAGATTGTGTATGGACTGAACCATTCAGATCAGAGATATACTGCAGAGATTGAAAAAGGATATAAAAGTTACTTGCCCCCCTAAACTCAAATTCCAACTTTATATACTGAATTAAAGGGATTATCTGGATTTCTAAAATGGATGTCCTATCCGTAAGAGCTGGTGAATGTCGGACATGCCCCGAATTGGGAAACACCCACTTGTCAATGTATTGCTACGTTTTTAGGAAGGCAAAACGGCAAGTTCTAAGAATTCTCAAAAATTCTCCAAGCTGGTTTCACATAAGCCTTCCTACAATTTGTGCAACTTTTTTGGCAGTGGCAACTTTTTAACCTTAAAAAACATCAATGTAAAAAAGTCCACAGGGATAAAAAAAAAAATTTAGGTTTTTCTAAAAACTTTATATATACACACACCGAAATCTCTGAGAAGCTTCAGAAACCTCTGAGACGTCTTCTATAGAATCTATAGAGCTTGTCCACGACTTGTTGCTCTCCAGGATCTTGCCCCCCCCCCCCACCTCCAGATAGGTCTCAGTTTCTGACGGAACGCTTTACAGGCTACTGTTATGTAAAGGGGCCTGGTAGGAGCAGATCGCCTGGGGCGACGGGGCTGTCCTTTGTGGCGGCCATGGTTCATCGGCTGCTAATTGGGAGACAAGTTCTGTCCCCGCTGTCAAGGCTTCTTGTCCATTAATTGATCTTTATGTCTTTCTTAACAACCCTGCTAGGTCTGGCCTTGTAGTTACAGAGCGACCCTAAAGTCCTTACATGTGTCACATGATAAGATTAGGAAGCCTGCAATGAAATAACTGGGACACCCATAAGAGGGAACAGAACTTCAGCCATTATATGGGATCGGCACTACTCAGTCTGGACCGGTCATAGCCATACACGTGTGACTGATCAGAATGGAGCTGTGTAATGCTTCGTCTATCCTGCGGAGAAGCTGTAGGGAAATTGTACACTTAGGCCATACATGTAATGCTTCATCTACCCTGTGGAGGAGCTGTAGGGAAATTATACACTTAGGCCATACATGTAATGCTTCATCTATCCTGCAGAGGAGCTGTAGGGAAATTGTACACTTAGGTCATACATGTAATGCTTCATCTATCCTACGGAGGAGCTGTAGGGAAATTGTACACTTAGGTTATATATGTAATGTTTCATCTACCCTGTGGAGGAGCTGTAGGGAATTTGTACACTTAGGCCATACATGTAATGCTTCATCTATCCTACAGAGGAGCTGTAGGGAAATTGTACACTTAGGCCATACATGTAATGCTTCATCTATCCTACGGAGGAGCTGTAGGGAAATTGTACACTTAGGTTATATATGTAATGCTTCATCTACCCTGTGGAGGAGCTATAGGGAAATTGTACACTTAGGTCATACATGTAATGCTTCATCTATCATGCAAAGGAGCTGTAGGGAAATTGTACACTTAGGTCATACATGTAATGCTTCATCTATCATGCAAAGGAGCTGTAGGGAAATTGTACACTTAGGCCATACATGTAATGCTTCATCTACCCTGTGGAGGAGCTGTAGGGAAATTGTACACTTAGGCCATACATGTAATGCTTCATCTATCCTACGGAGGAGCTGTAGGGAAATTGTACACTTAGGTTATATATGTAATGCTTCATCTACCCTGTGGAGGAGCTGTAGGGAAATTGTACACTTAGGTCATACATGTAATGCTTCATCTATCATGCAAAGGAGCTGTAGGGAAATTGTACACTTAGGTCATACATGTAATGCTTCATCTATCATGCAAAGGAGCTGTAGGGAAATTGTACACTTAGGCCATACATGTAATGCTTCATCTACCCTGTGGAGGAGCTGTAGGGAATTTGTACACTTAGGCCATACATGTAATGCTTCATCTATCCTACAGAGGAGCTGTAGGGAAATTATACACTTAGGTTATACATGTAATGCTTCATCTATCCTGTAGAGGAGCTCTAGGGAAATTGTACACTTAGGCCATACATGTAATGCTTCATCTATCCTACGGAGGAGCTGTAGGGAAATTGTACACTTAGGTTATATATGTAATGCTTCATCTACCCTGTGGAGGAGCTATAGGGAAATTGTACACTTAGGTCATACATGTAATGCTTCATCTATCATGCAAAGTAGCTGTAGGGAAATTGTACACTTAGGTCATACATGTAATGCTTCATCTATCATGCAAAGGAGCTGTAGGGAAATTGTACACTTAGGCCATACATGTAATGCTTCATCTACCCTGTGGAGGAGCTGTAGGGAAATTGTACACTTAGGCCATACATGTAATGCTTCATCTATCCTACGGAGGAGCTGTAGGGAAATTGTACACTTAGGTTATATATGTAATGCTTCATCTACCCTGTGGAGGAGCTGTAGGGAAATTGTACACTTAGGTCATACATGTAATGCTTCATCTATCATGCAAAGGAGCTGTAGGGAAATTGTACACTTAGGTCATACATGTAATGCTTCATCTATCATGCAAAGGAGCTGTAGGGAAATTGTACACTTAGGCCATACATGTAATGCTTCATCTACCCTGTGGAGGAGCTGTAGGGAATTTGTACACTTAGGCCATACATGTAATGCTTCATCTATCCTACAGAGGAGCTGTAGGGAAATTATACACTTAGGTTATACATGTAATGCTTCATCTATCCTGTAGAGGAGCTCTAGGGAAATTGTACACTTAGGTCATACATGTAATGCTTCATCTTCCCTGTAGAGGAGCTGTCGGGAAATTGTACACTTAGGCCATATATGTAATGCTTCATCTATCCTGCAGAGGAGCTGTAGGGAAATTGTACACTTAGGCCATACATGTAATGCTTCATCTATCCTGTAGAGGAGCTCTAGGGAAATTGTACACTTAGGTCATACATGTAATGCTTCATCTTCCCTGTAGAGGAGCTGTCGGGAAATTGTACACTTAGGCCATGCATGTAATGCTTCGTCTAGCCTGTGGAGGAGCTGTAGGGAAATTGTACACTTAGGTCATATATGTAATGTTTCATCTATCCTGCGGAGGAGCTGTAGGGAATTTGTACACTTAGGTCATTTTTTCAGACAATGTAGAAGTTTTATAAAATCGGAGGTTTTTCCGTATTAAATATTCAATCCCTGGCGCTAGGGGGGTGGACCTAATATCAATCACAGATTTGCGGGCCTTTTAATATAAATTTCATTATCACATTCGGTCTATTCGCTCCCCCAATATCCCATCCTATATCGAGTCGCCTTTAATGTGTGGATGATATTACGTACGTGGCTAATTGCAGTATATATCCATGTGTTTCGGAGTAACCTTTCCGGCTCATATGTAATATGTTGTTGCTATATAATTAAAATTACAATAACTGCAATAAAAGAATATGCCGACGCGTTTCATGCCGTAAGGTCTCCTCACAGTGATGGATATGTATGTAATTTACTCATGCAACCAATTCAACAGATGAAAAGTGGTTTACGCGAGACCCGTAGCGCCGAGGCTCCTTCGCCAGCCGCCATTATTCTTCTTTGTCCTTTTATTAATATGAGCGACAAAATAATTAATTTTCCTTTTCATGTAAGAAATGTAAAAGACTTGTGTAATGATACGGTGCGGCGGGGACAAAGGAGCCGTGTCACAGGTAAAGAAAGCAATGGAGACGCATGTTAACAAATAGAGAAAAACAACTGGTAGGACGTATGGCGGAGCAAAGATGGCGGAGCGGTGAGTGGTCGGCCCCTGCCGGGTCCTATACGCTGCCTCTACTCTATGGGACGGCTTATGGGATGTTCAGCATTGACGTCTACACCTATGTGGACATTGTCCATGGTTGGTGGCTCAAGTTGGAGGTCTACGGTCTACATTGGACATACCGTGGTCTTCCAAATGAGATCCTTACGAAGAATGTCCAACCAAGGAATGAAGCTTGATACTAGTTGGTGGAGAGGTCTACCAAGCCATACTCACCTTGCCAGTCCCCCGCTGCTCTTGATGTTTCCCCTGCTGGTCCCTACTATGTGTGACTCCCGCAGCCAGACACCATGTTCATGTTAAGATGTCATTGAGGACCCAACTAGTGTAGGACCCAGGGAGTGTTGGCGAGTAAGTCTACGTTGGTAACGCCACCATAGGCTACTTTCCAAATATTTTTTCTTGGTTGGACAACCCCTTTAATGTTGATGGACTTTCTGAGCGGTCCAATCCTAAAAGTCCACAATATCGAACAGGAATCGCTGATGGCTATTTCTTCACCATGATGACCACCATGTTAGAGGAAGATCATCTCAAATTTAAAGTTCCAGTTTAGGTCCTGGGCCAGTTCGGTATATACATTTATGTCTCACATGCCATACTAAAGTCTACTTTTTTTGCAAAACAGTGCCACCCCTGTTCACAGGTTGTATATGGTACTACAGCTCTTCCGCTCTTATTTCACTCCCAACATCTGGGTCTAAGAATAAATAGGGGAGAGATTCAGCTTTCTGGCCCCTTCACTGCATCGGTCCCAATCACAGGAATAGAGGTGAGCCACAGTTCCCGCTTACAGGGTGCCATCATGCAAGGAAAGCCGAAATTTCAGGATTAGTGACAGTCTCATAGGTAAGGACCTTACTGTCTATATAGCAAACGGGATGCACCATTACTTTAAATATCCTGTACCCTAGTGGTCAACCTATGAGATTATGGTGGCCTTAAAGGGTCTTCCCATCTCTGCCTTAAAGGGTATTCCCATCTCAGCCTTAAAGGGTATTCCCATCTCAGCCTTAAAGGGTACTCCCATCTCAGCCTTAAAGGGTATTCCCATCTCAGCCTTAAAGATATGCCCATCTCAGCCTTAAGGGTATTCCCATCTCAGCCTGAAAGGGTATTCCCATCTCAGCCTTAAAGATATGCCCATCTCAGCCTTAAAGGGTATTCCCATCTCAGCCTTAAGGGTATTCCCATCTCAGCCTTAAGGGTATTCCCATCTCAGCCTTAAAGGGTATTCCCATCTCAGCCTTAAAGGGTATTCCCATCTCAGCCTTAAAGATATGCCCATCTCAGCCTTAAAGGGTATTCCCATCTCAGCCTGAAAGGGTATTCCCATCTCAGCCTTAAAGGGTATTCCCATCTCAGCCTTAAAGGGTATTCCCATCTCAGCCTTAAAGGGTATTCCCATCTCAGCCTTAAAGGGTATTCCCATCTCAACAAATTGCTACCGAGATGAGAACGGCTCCCAATTCCTGGCCCCTATAGAAAGGCTTTGGCAACAGCTGATCAGTGCGGGAGCAGTTGTTGGACCCCCACCGATCCTTTACTGATCACCAATCCTAAGGAAAGGTCGTCAGTACCCAAACTCCTTTTAGGACTAGAGATGATTCTCTAACATCCCCTCTCCTAACCCACGTTTCACCTCCTCCATTCACTCTATTCCATCCTGCCACCCTCCCCCCCCACCTCAGCCCCCCCAACCCAATTCCCAAAATACCCGTCCTGCTATAATACGTCTGGCACCAACCTGCAAGACAAAATACAATTAATATAAAAATAAATGACTGTATTGCTTTCCCTTTCGCAGAATCCAGAATAGTTGCCGCTTCCTAATTATCCGTCGTGTACTAATAAAGGAAATTAACCCAGTGAGCGACAATTGCAATTATCGGTCCACCGTCACCTCCGAGAGCGAGCGAGCCTCGGTGGCTGAAGATCTATTTACAAAGGGGGGGGGGCCCTGGAAAGTCATCTCTGATCAGGTCTGGATCAACAAACCGTGCCGTGTAAGATGCAAAGAAGAAAAAAAATTCAAAAATTTCAAAAAATTTGATACAGAAAGCAAATCGGTAAGTTTTTGATTTCAGTATCTAGTCTTAGGAAACTTGATAGTGCCGGACTGTGCGGTGTAGGATGATATTACAGGGGGTCGGGGAGAGGATAAAATCCGGCGCAGCCCGTACGCCGGGTGTAATACAACACACTACTGCCACCTAATGCAGACTCTGGTTTAAGGACTTGTCTACCAGCAGATTTCCTGGCACGCACACTTGTGTTGATGCCGGCGAGCCAAGCTGTTTGCAGAGGAAATATTTAGCCTTTTTGTGGATTTTTTTTTTGAATAGGATATTTAGGCGGCGTTTTATATACTCATGGATTCAGGTTTTTGCTAATGGATTTACGCCTGGAATCGCAATCTAATTGAGGGGGAAATATATTATACAGTATCTCTCACAAACATAGCCCCATACTTACCTATGGACATCCTGGGGGGTGACCCCGATAGCGGCCATCTGTTACATCGCTCAGACGTGCTAGCCTTGACTGTTTCATAGCACAGGCCGTGGACCCAAATACAGGACTTATAACCCAGGCCGTTATAGGGTGAGACCTTTTAGTACGGCCGGCGTCTCGAACCGTCCATGATCATCGTCAAGGCCAGGACGAGTCCCATTACCAATGTGAGGCGCCTTGTTGGGGCTGCACGTTCATGTTTGGTAAGAGGAAGGACACCCAACAGGTCCCATAATGGTCAGCCCCATTGGTGTCCTTTATATGGAGCTACCTACGAGCAGAACAATGGCTACAACACCGATGTGAACAAAGACTTAACCACTGGGATATCCAATGGTCTATGTAATGCAAAAGGACTCTATTTTGGATCCCAGAGGATGTCCCGAGTGGTGGACCCCCCCCCCCCTCCCCCCCATCCCTCTAGTATGTCAGTGATGTCACTGGTCCCCTCTAGTATGTCAGTGATGTCACTGGTCCCCTCTAGTATGTCAGTGATGTCACTGGTCCCCTCCTGTATGTCAGTGATGTCACTGGTCCTCTCCAGTATGTCAGTGATGTCACTGATCCCCTCTAGTATGTCAGTGATGTCACTGGTCCCCTCTAGTATGTTAGTGATGTCACTGGTCCTCTCTAGTATGTCAGTGATGTCACTGGTCCTCTCTAGTATGTCAGTGATGTCACTGGTCCTCTCTAGTATGTCAGTGATGTCACTGGTCCTCTCTAGTATGTCAGTGATGTCACTGGTCCTCTCTAGTATATTAGTGATGTCACTGGTCCTCTCCAGTATGTCAGTGATGTCACTGATCCCCTCTAGTATGTCAGTGATGTCACTGGTCCCCTCCTGTATGTCAGTGATGTCACTGGTCCCCTCCAGTATGTCAGTGATGTCACTGGTCCCCTCTAGTATGTTAGTGATGTCACTGGTCCTCTCTAGTATGTCAGTGATGTCACTGGTCCTCTCTAGTATGTCAGTGATGTCACTGGTCCTCTCTAGTATATTAGTGATGTCACTGGTCCCCTCTAGTATGTTAGTGATGTCACTAATATACTAGAGAGGGCCAGTGACGTCACTGGTCCCCTCTAGTATGTCAGTGATGTCACTGGCCCTCTCTAGTATATTAGTGATGTCACTGGTCCCCTCCAGTATGTCAGTGATGTCACTGGTCCCCTCCTGTATGTCAGTGATGTCACTGGTCCCCTCCAGTATGTCAGTGATGTCACTGGTCCCCTCTAGTATGTTAGTGATGTCACTGGTCCTCTCTAGTATGTCAGTGATGTCACTGGTCCTCTCTAGTATGTCAGTGATGTCACTGGTCCTCTCTAGTATATTAGTGATGTCACTGGTCCCCTCTAGTATGTCAGTGATATCACTAATATACTAGAGAGGGCCAGTGACGTCACTGGTCCCCTCTAGTATGTCAGTGATGTCACTGGCCCTCTCTAGTATATTAGTGATGTCACTGGTCCCCTCCAGTATGTCAGTGATGACACTGGTCTCTTCCCAGCAATCAATGGGGTCAACGATTGTTCTGAGCAGCCATATGAGCCCCTCCACTTTTAGCTAGGGGAGTCCTGGTGGGGGATGGAAAGGAGACTGGGACTGTACAACAGACTGCCGAGGATAGGCGAGTATCACTTAGCTTTGCCCCCAACCCGACCACTTCTGACTGCACTACAATCCCTGGACAAGCCCTTTAAGCAGAGAGAACACTTTCCTGATAAAGACAGAAGCCCCCGCGACTCCACGGTTATACCAAACAGCTTAACATAAAAAAAATCAAGTAAAAATAAAAATTTCTAAACCTGGCAAATACCGACCAAAAACAACTGAATTTGAGGATTGGGCAGAATTTGTTGCAGCCATTTAAGAATCTTCTGGAACATTTGTCAAAAAGTCTCATTGAAGTTGAGAATCGTCAGAATATTCATGGAATAGAAATATAGAATAAAATAAGAGGCGAGGGCTGCGTGGCGTTCCGCTCCGCACGCTATATGGAATCACAGCCCTCAACATCTGCAATATTTTCCGTATAATTATTCTTACGCATTCGGAAAAAAAAAAAAATAAGAATATTAATATAAAAGCAAATAAAAGGGAGAAAAAGAATAATAAATGGCAGACACAAAAGCACTTTTCCCCCTATTTTTCCAGGTCTCGTGTCTGTAAACAGTAATTTCCATACACACAACAGCTGCAGGCGCGTTCCGAAACCCGATCTGCACTGACCCAAAAATTCGAGCAGATCTAAAATGGGCGAAGAAAAATTCATAGTGATGGGGTCGGACAATGGCTCTGAATTAGTTTCATAGAGTTATTGTCTCTGCAACAATTGTCTGAGCGTTCATCACTTGGAATAATGTAAATTCATATCCACTTTCTAACAAGCCAGGCACCTCATTTCCATAGAGACTTGGCGCGCTGCCACCGCTACCCATGCGCCTATTTACTCCTAATTTACGTTTCCACCAGGGCACGTCTTAGACTAAATAGTGACGCTCCGTGTTGTTCTCAAAAGTCTATTTTAAGATGTGCGTCTATGGAGGTAGCGAACGCCGCCGCCGCCGCCGCGTGAGTCAATGCTGCCGGGCGAAATATCAATTTGCTAGATGGAAAACAAGATTTCGGAGACGCGGCGCACGTCAGGGCTTTCCATCATATCAAGTGAATGGAAATCAGAGTCTTTTCGGTGTCGTAAAGTAGATGGACGGTCATAGCGGGCCCGTGTGCTGAAGACTGGTGGGGCCAAAAGGTGATATTTTTGGCTCCCCTGGATGGAGGGAGGGATTGGGCGCAGTCTTAGGGCTTGTTCACATGTGATGGAATCGTTGCGGATATGTTTTTTTCTTCTTTTTGCATGTAGATTGTGAGCCCCACATAGGGATATGATATAGGGATCACAATGTACATTATTCCCTATCAGTATGTCTTTGTAGAATGGGAGGAAATCCACGCAAACACGGGGAGAACATACAAACTCCTTGCAGATGTTGTTCCTGGCAGGATTCGAACCCAGTACTCCAGTGTTGCAAGGCTGCAGTGCTAACCACTCAGACACCGTGTCCCCTGAATCTCTGCGAATGTTCTGTCTGTATAAAAGGAACTGCAGCAAAAGCAAAGTAAAGGCTATTACGACCGCTGTCCTATATATCCTGCAGTTTATAATGTGGATCAGTCACGGGATTGATGTCGACTTTCCCCCTTGGACTTAAAGGGATTTTCCAGACTTTCCGACTCTTAGGATAGGTCTTCAGTTGATGATCAGACGGGATTTGGCACTGTGGATCGGTTGTTTGAAGCAACAGCAGCACAAGGCCGCGTCACATGACATTCATCAGTCACATGGCCTGATCGCAGCTCAGTCCCATCCAAGCACAGGGGCAAGATAAGACCTGATCTATAGTGATCGAAATGGAACCGAGTATACAATATTCAGTACTGTGATTGGTTTTCTGTGAAGGGGCCGCAGTGCTCACTTGTACACTGCGATCTCTTAAAATAGCGAATTCCAACACCTATAACCCCGATATTAAGGATAGGTCATCGTCTGATAACCCCGAAAACTCCTTTAAGCCAAGTTGACACGTCGGAAAATTAAAACTAATTTAAAGTGGATCCCTACCTAATGTCCGGCCCCCAAAATGATGGAGTCTAATTGGCAACATTAGCCAAGACTCCACAGCAAGATCAAGCAGGACAGGACAGATTCTGCCACGTGATCAGGCCCTTGATGTGGGAATCAAAATTGGCAGCAGTTCTGCAGCTAGGATTTCTTGCAGGGTGAGGATTTATTTTCAGGTGGATTCCGTTTTGCAAAGCCCATTGAAGCGAACAGCGAATTTCCCAGAATTTCTTGCATTCACAACTAAAGGGAGCCTGTCCTACACCCCGAGGACTAGAGCAGATTACGTATGTGCAGGATTTCGTCAAGGATTTGATGATGTTGGAACAGCAAAAGGATCAACTGTGTGCCGCACTAACAGCATCACTGACGTGCAGTGCTCAGGGATTGAAGGGAACGCCCCCAGTGCTCCAAGTGCCTAATTTGCATATTGGATAAAACTTCACTTTCTCAGCATCCATGGGGCGGTGTAACATAAGGTCTCATTGCACACGGCTGAGACTGGAGAGGGGGGCTCGGATACTCGGTTCCATTTCGATAACTATAGATCAGGTCTTATCCTGCCCCTTGACCGTTTTAATGGGGGACGCAAAGCACAGTGCATTCCGCTAAAAAAAAACAAAAAAAAAAAAAAAAACATCCCCCCCCGCCTTGGTCTGCATGAGACCTAGTAAAGACGATCTTTATTCCTGTTATCAGTATGGTGGGGCGGTATACAGTAAGTGGGGGAGGTGATAGACTCCCTTTAAAAAACCTGAAGATTTCATGGATTTTCGGATTCCTCGGGTTTATCTGTTGACTTGTCAGGGACTACCATAGAAGAATTGATGTTTTTTCAGGGACTATAGAAGCTTTCTTCATGACTGGCACAGCGGAGGAGACGGTATGGGCACACATGTGCCAGCCCGAACAACAAACAACATTGTGGAGGTGAAGTGTGACAGGGCCCGGGCGGCGTCTGGGCTCTCATCTCGTTGCCAGTGGGAAACTCACCATAGAAGCCACTTTGCATACGCACATCAGACATCCCGGAGTCTGGCCATTCTTCAGCAATTCTCCACACATGTCAAGATGGAAGATGAGCGTACAGGGCATCTCCTTCCCTTCTCCAAGTCTCTAACAAAGATCTGAGGGGTCTGCTGACATAGATGTCAGGCCGGGACATTCCCTGGCCCAGGAATAAGCGCTGCCCTGCTGACGGGCTCATCATCATCATCATCACTGTACATGACCTGCACTGTCACGGCAAGTGATAAGGACAGTCCAACACCATAGACACTGGTCAGCCGAACCCCTGGTCATCCATTACCTACCACTTTCAACCCCGGGGATACACGCATATAGAGTTAGCTTGGTCGAGTGTGCAGGTGTTCTGAACAGGGAGAGAAGAATAACCCGCTGCCATACATCTCGTCTACAGTGGCCGCAGGATGGGGGCACAGATTACGTTCTAGAGATATTTAGCACCCCCATCTATAAGGTTTTCTGGCCTCAAACCCACTTTTCATTCTAATAACTAACCCACGGGGTAGGTCCATCAGTATGTGATCTGCCGGAGTCTGACACCCAGACCCTACACAGATCAGCTGTTCTAGCAGCCTCGGAGTGCCAGAAGTTGCTAGTGGACAGGGAGGGAGTGCAGCATTGCTCCTATCCAGGAAATATGGCTGCACGCATTAGCCATCCACTAACATCTTCCAACACCTGGAGGCTACTAGAGCAGCTGATCTGTGCAGGGTCCAGGTGTTAGACCTAAGCAGATCACATACTGATGACACTATCCTGTGGATAAACTATAGGGCGAGGGTCCTAACTAGAATGTAGTCGGGGGCCTTAACCTGTGACGACTATTGAGCATTTGGCTGTTTTCAGGACTGTTATACAAAAAAGTGTAAGGAGCAGCGAATGGGCAACCCCCCCTCCATTTATATTGGCGTAGGACAGGGGTCCCAAACCCCGTTCTCACAGTGGAGCAGGTCCCACCTCTGTAAGACATTTCTGACCTATTCCATAAATATGTCATGGGTGTACACTGGATAGTCATCTCTGAATTTACCATGTAGTTGTCATGTACTTTATACGTCATATATACTCACTACCATAGGATATACTCACTAATAAAGCCAACTTCTGATACTTCTGTCTCAGGACCGCCGGGCTGTCTGATGGATTGGCCCCCAGGACGCTGTACCAGTCCTTCTCAGTTCTATTCTCCGAGGTCATGGCTCCTTACATTGCTGAAGACCTGAATCCTGGTATATATATTGCGATCATATTATATATATATAAACCTGAATATGGTCAGAACAAAAGACACGCTAAGAGATCTTTTACTGGCCACGTGATATTTGGGGCTTACATGAAGGCGACGTACAGCTGAAACACATCTCTGCAAATCTCATCTGCAGGCTGGGGCTAAAAACCCAAAGAGCAAAGTGACCTGTACTGTGGGTATTAGACTAAGGCCACATGTCGTGGTCTGCTGTGAGTATCACCCCACATGGACCTGTCCACGGTAATGCAGCTGAGATCGCTGCTCCATTAATTCCAGCACAGTTGGAATTTTTTCCCTCGCCCCCACCATTCCTGAACAATCAGTGCTGCTACTTTTGGTCCCTGATATGTTATTTGGTCTCTAATAGGGTTAAGCCGATCTTGACTTTTCAGGATCGATTTTGAAATCCGATTTCCGATCATTTTTCATTCGATCTCAATCTGAATTCCGATCCCAATGCAAGTCAATGGGATTTTTTTACTAATCGGAGATCGGATTTTAAAAACAATCCTATTCACTATACAGCATGGAATCTAACAACTGAACGCTTTAATTGTTAGAATCCACGCTGTGTAGTAATTTTTTATTAATCCTCTGGCTACTTAGTCCCCCCTGGTGTCCACTTACCTGCAGAGATGGCTGGTCCGCTGCCCGGTGTTCTCGTTCTTCTTCGCCTCCCTGCCCCAGCCTCCCAGGATAGGAGAGTGTGGGCGGGTACTGGGAGGGGAGATGTCACGTCTCCCCGCCCTGTAACTACCCACACTCTCCTAAACCACAAGCCCCGCCTTCTTCCTAGCTCTTTAACACTAACCTGGGAGGCGGGGGCAGCGAGGTGAAGAAGAATGAGAACACCGGGCACCGGACCAGCCATCTCTGCAGGTAAGTAGCTACTGGAGATGTTAGCTAGTCTCCCATTAGAATAAATGGACGCAGCCGGCGCGCAAGGGGTTAAGGCTGTGTGCTTCCATTCATTCCTATGGAACCGCAGCGGAGTCTTCACACTGAATATACACTCCACTCAGAATGAGCAGAGCGTATACTCAGTGTGAAGGCTAACATTGTTAGCTTTTCCCCACAATGCTTGGCCAGTAGCAAAGCATTGTGGGAAATAATCACCGATCTCGACCCCACCTAAAAAGATTGTGTTCAGAATGCCGATTGCGATCGTGAAATTTTCTTGATCGCCGATCGGAATCCGATCTTTTCCGAACACGATTGCTCAACCCTAGTCTCTACACTTTCAAGAGGACGGTGTCAAGGCAAAGGGTTCACACCCCTGACACTGGCTGTCTCTGATTGGAGCTCTGGATCACGCCCCCTTCCCTGACTCCGCCCTCCTGACATTACAGAGATTAAATATCACATCAGGCACCAAAACTGACTGCACTTGTTACTTTGGAACGGTGGAGGCGAGAAAGAATCCAACTGTGCTGGAATCAGTGGAGAAGCGACTATTAACAGATGATAAGAACTGGTGGAGGTGGTGAAAGGTCCTCTTTCATGTCCTCGGATACATGCAGTTTACTATACCGCTAGAAAGCTGACAGTGCACTGAAGTCAGTGCACTGAAGTCAGTGCACTGTCGGCTTTCTCGTTCTGTGCCCTGGGGAAAGAGACATCGGTGCAATTACGTATAGCTCTTCACTGTCAGGGGGCGTTCCTTAAAGCCCAGTCATGGCGCTGAGCGGTGAGGAACGCGCCACCCTCCCCCACTTAACAGTACTCGTCCATAGACCAGTACAGGGGGGGGGGGGGCGTTCCTTACAACTCAGCGTCATAGCTGGGCAGTAAGGAACGCCCCCCTGACAGTATAGTGCTACACACAATACTGTCAGCAGGGGCGTTCCCAGCTAGACCGTCCGGACGCCCTTCTGAGTTCTCAGTAACTGCACCGATATCTCGCGACAGGCACCGCCTGATTTGGGGTATTTCTGACAGTAGAGGCTTCAGCGGTGCACGAAATTCAGCATTTGGTCCCAGAAGACCACATAATGGCAGTGAGAAGCAGATCCTGTAATTCATGAAAAATCCAGTGTTTAATCTCCTATGAAAGTAAGGCTACGTTCACATTTGTAGCAGAGTCTGATTGCAATGTCCGCGCCTACAATCATTGGACCCCAAATGTCCTGCGTGCAGTTTCTTTTCCTCCGTCCGCTTTGTTTATAAGCAATGGACACCAATGGAGTCTTTCGGGCTCGGCTTGTAACCCCTGTTACGCACAGACGGGTGGGTCCATTGACTGTAATGGCGTCCGTCAGGGGTCCGTTTTTATGTCCTGTGCTTGCAGGACTTTTGGGGTCCAATGATTTTAGGCGCACAATGTGAACGTAGCCTTACTTTTATAGGAGGTCAATCACTGATTTTTAATGAATTAGAAGATCTTTAGTGTTGATCGGTTAGATGTCGGCCATCTTTGGAGAAGTCGGAGTCAGTTCCAGAGTCGGAGTCACTCTGTAGAAAAATGGAGGAGTGAGAGACGATGGTTCGGCCTACCAACTCCACAGCCCTGGCGGTCACTAGGAATAACAGCGTGACTACAACATTTTATGTCCATGTGCCACATAATACAAGGGGATGCGCCATTGGTTGCGGAGGTGTCATGGCCGCCACAGCACACCAGGACCCCTGCGGGCCATGTAATCACCAGTGAGGCCTTTTTTTCCTGATCTTACCCAGTTTCGCTCTCAGGTTGTTTTTTATATTTTAAAATCTTATCAAAATGATACCAAAGACAAATAAAACAAGTCCCCAGAGCAACCAATCAGATCGCTGCTTTCATTTTCCATAGAGCTCCTGAAAAATGAGAGGCGCAATCTGATTGGTTGCCATGGACACTTGCCCTATCGTCCGTTATGATTGCTTTGCTAGCAGTATCAGGACACAACGAGGATCCATTAGAAACAAGAAGACTCTGCAAAACATCACAGGACACGAATGTCAGGAAATCACTCACCGAGTGGAAGATGTTACCGGAGCGAAAGGACCTGCCGTGACGTGACGGTCATGTGATCTAGAGTCTGGTAGTATACAGGACCTTGGATTACATCGGGGTCACGTGATCATTCGCATGTATGGGCGGAGTCTGCGCTGCTCATGGTAATGAGGTGCCGGGAGCGGGGGAGGAGTCTCCTGTCATACCTGGGGAATGAAAGGGTTAAACGATGTGTGCACGTATCGCATGTGTGTGGATGGGAATGTAGCAGGGCTGAGTGTGTAATGTGCAGGTAACAGGGCAGTGTATGCAAGGTGTGCGTGTAGCAGAGCTGTGTATGTAATGTGTGTGCAGGACAACAGTGTGTGCAATGTACGTGTAGCAGAGCTGTATATGTAATGTGTGTGCAGGACAGCAGTATGTAATGTGCATGTAGCAGAGCTGAGTGTGTAATGTGCAGGAAACAGGGCCGTGTATAACACCGCTGTGTATGCAAGGTGTGCATGTAATGTGTGTGCAGGGCAGCAATGTATGTGTAGCAGAGCTGTGTATGTAATGTGTGTGCAGGACAACAGTGTGTACTGTGCATGTAGCAGAGCTGTGTATGTAATGTGTGTGCAGGACAACAGTGTGTACTGTGCATGTAGCCTGTTGATGTGTATAGAGCTGTAGTGTACAGTACTTCTGTGTTTGCAAAATGTGCATGAAGCCTAGCTTCTGCCCGCAACTTCATCTGCGTGTTGTTGGAGTTGATTAATCGCCTTCTTCGGCATTTCATTAGCTCTCAAGCTGTCCTGCCACTGAGCTTGTTCCTTGCGCCGTGCCTGTGATTGTTCCGGCATCTCAGCAGCTCACTAGGCCACCATATAATGAGCGTGTTGTTGGCGTCGATGATCCGCCTGCTCCGGCTCTAAGAGCCACTTGACGCCTAGCTTGCTCAATCCTCCTCAGCTCTGCTTGTGGAGAACTCTGTGACTTCTGGCTACGTTCATAGCGCTCCTTGTTTTAGAATTTTGCGACAAATTAGATTTTCGTTTTCCCAGCATGTTTAATATTGAGACTCTACCAATTTGGATTAAAGGTCTGTTTCCCATTTCCTGTATTTCTCTCCTTGCTCCTCCCTCTGGCTGAATGGGGAAAAGAACAATTATGCAGATCAGATAATATGCAGATGCTTGTACAGAATGGACTCAGTGTTATCTGTGGGTTTACATAGAGAGATAACAGACTGGGCTTTATCAGCAAACTGCAATTAGCTGAAGGATTGTCCTGCCTGCAGTGTAATATAGAATATGAACATAAATTCATAACAGTCGCAAAGCCATGTCATTTACCGGGATAAAAAGTAGCCGATGTCTTACTCCAGGTTACAGAGTGTTTATGTGCCAAATTACATGTAAATCCGTTCAGACGTTTTTATGTGATCGAGTAACAAACATACAAACTTTCACAATTATAATATTATTAGTAGGATTATATGTAATATCACAGTTGTGTTCTTCTGCTACATCCTTCCATGGCAGTCGTGGCTCCGCTCTACCCTCCCTATATCAGCCATACACTCTGTAGTCTACCCCATAGACAACCATCCAGCCTATCAGATTCTAAATAGAAGAAGCCGCACAGCTGGACCTGCCGAGCCTCCGACCTGCAAACATTACCAAGGTGGGATTTGAACCTACAGGAAGAAAAATAGGGAGACGTTGTCAACCCTTAATGGAGATCATCACAACAGTTAAAGAAGACCTGTCACCATTTCGGGCATATGCAGTTTTATATACTGCTAGAAAGCCAACAGGGCGCTGAATTCACTGCATTGTTGTCTTTCACGATCTGTGCCCCCGGTGAAGAGATATTGGTGCCAGTACCGTAGCTCTTCACACTCCTGATAGTATTCATCTATATCCCATATCTCCTATCTATCTATCTATCTATCTATCTATCTATCTATCTATCTATCTCCTATCTATCTATCTATCTCCTATCTATCTATCTCCTATCTATCTATCTATCTATCTCCTATCTATCTCCTATCTATCTATCTATCTATCTCCTATCTATCTATCTCCTATCTATCTATCTATCTATCTATCTCCTATCTATCTATCTATCTATCTATCTATCTATCTATCTATCTCCTATCTATCTATCTATCTATCTATCTATCTCCTATCTATCTATCTATCTCCTATCTATCTATCTATCTATCTATCTATCTATCTATCTATCTCCTATCTATCTATCTATCTATCCGTCAAAACGTCATTGTATCCAACAAATCTCGCTCACTTTCCTATCACATCCGGAGCTTCTTATTCCCCTTAATTACAATTGATAAGGAAGTCCTTAAGTCAGACTAATAGGTATATTGGGTGGATTCCAAATTACGTCGCACTCCGGAGCGTCAGTGATGCAATGACACAGAAACAAGTTGAATCTGAGCAAAAGCATACTTTATTGAACAAATCATCTCTTCTTATACCCACAGAAGTGGGCGTACATCTGAATAAGCAATTTTAATATCCAATGACAATTCTGGAAATAGGTAAATTCCCATCACACCACATGAAATAATTTAGCTGAAATCATCATGTTACAAGGCAAAGTCCCAATGACTTGCTGCAGGTAATTTTATCTGAACTGTATTAATAGAAGTTTATGACTTTATTATGATCTGGTTTATTATAGGGTGCAGCAATATGTCTGCACATAGTCCACTTTATTATGGACGATGGGTCAAGCTGACCTAGCTTAAGTTATTGGAAAGCAAGTATAAAGTATATGTATAAATGTATATTCATTTCCCTATCATGGAAATGAATATTCTGACTACTGTTCCTACTGAATATGGTTGATCCGGCGTATATTAGTCACCCAACCGTGTGTTATATCAAGGTTTATTCAATGTTATATTTTTCCCATCTCCCAGCAGTATTTACTCCTAATCATATCTAATCACCCGCTTATCAATTTTATTCCAGTCACTTTATTACTCTGATTCAGCTAAATGGGTCCATGGGTCATGGAAAACTTTAGAAAACAACAAGTTAGAGATTTTAGTATTTCAAGAAGGAAACTTATATTTCTAGCTTAAAGGGACAGGGCAGATGAATATACCTTAACATATATGGATTTCATATTGATTTCCTTATCACAATCCAAGTAACCCCATAAAATGCAGAGTATGACCATGCGGTAAGTATGGCGGGGTGAGCCGGTATCAGTGAGCGGCCACTGGTCTGTATGTATTGACCTTTGCTCTTCCTTTCACATCCTTTATAACCCATGTTCAGACCAGGAGGTGACTTCATCCTAATAATCACCAAAGAGACATTTTCATTAGACAGATAATTAAGTTAAATAGACTGAATTTCAACTACTTAACACATTTTAACCTACAAATTATCACCTTTTGCTCATTCAGATTATACATTGGAGTGCGAGGCAATTACTGGTCTGCGCTGAATGTCCTTTTATCGAAACGCTTTCACGGGAACCGTCAGATCAGGAATTTTAACTGAAATAATTATATTTCCTAAAAGAAAACATTGGGGTTATTCAGCGGACGTCCCCCAGCTGCGAGACGGACTGTCAACCGCCATGGCGCCATGTAACGTGAGGATCGGGGGCTGGTTTATGGAGCTACAAAGAGTTAAAGTGGAATAAACAGGATAGAAAGGAAAACCTAAAATTTATATCCTCTGGTGGCCCAAAGACCATAGGAAAGGTCATTAATGTCGGGTAGATGGGGGTCCCACACCCAGCACCCCGATTTAGTAGATTGCTGTGACTAGTACCCGTTCCTCTCCTGTTTTACACCCGACTACCAGTTTAGCTAGTGATGCACTTTACACACTGTCTGCTATACCGGACAGATTTCATGTTGTTCTCCCTTTAATGCATTGCTGTCATGAAAAATACATAAACCCGAGCCGCATTAGCTGCAGAGGAGAAGCCGCCGTTACATTTTTCATAAGAAAACTTCCTATTAATGGAGATCTGCATAAGAACATTTACATCTATTTTAAGGTAAAGCCACGGATTTGCTTTTTAAGATTCCCCAAAAGCTTCAGGAAACTTCAGCACAGTCATATGCAAAGTAATCTATATGCATTAGAGCCAAATCCCAGCTCACATGACGAGACAGACTGAGCGATGAAGGAAAGAATCCTAAAAGGACCTCATTACATGAAGGATTCTATAATGTATCTGAATACAGCTCTACTAGGAAAAGACCATTGTGTGCAGGGGTGACAGGGAGTGTGTGACCAAATCCCAGCCCGCAGATAGATAGGTTACTGTCACCAGACCCAACATATCACCCCAGCCCTGCAGATAGATAGGTTACTGACACCAGAACCAGCATATCACCCCAGCCCTGCAGATAGATAGGTTACTGTCACCAGACCCCAGCATATCACCCCAGCCCTGCAGATAGATAGGTTACTGTCACCAGACCCAGCATATCACCCCAGCCCTGCAGATAGATAGGTTACTGTCACCAGACCCCAGCATATCACCCCAGCCCTGCAGATAGATAGGTTACTGTCACCAGAACCAGCATATCACCCAGCCCTGCAGATAGATAGGTTACTGACACCAGAACCAGCATATCACCCCAGCCCTGCAGATAGATAGGTTACTGTCACCAGACCCCAGCATATCACCCCAGCCCTGCAGATAGATAGGTTACTGTCACCAGACCCAGCATATCACCCCAGCCCTGCAGATAGATAGGTTACTGTCACCAGACCCCAGCATATCACCCCAGCCCTGCAGATAGATAGGTTACTGTCACCAGAACCAGCATATCACCCCAGCCCTGCAGATAGATAGGTTACTGTCACCAGACCCAGCATATTACCCCAGCCCTGCAGATAGATAGGTTACTGTCACCAGACCCCAGCATATCACCCCAGTTCTGCAGATAGATAGGTTACTGTCACCAGAACCAGCATATCACCCCAGCCCTGCAGATAGATAGGTTACTGTCACCAGACCCAGCATATTACCCCAGCCCTGCAGATAGGTTACTGTCACCAGAACCAACATATCACCCCAGCCCTGCAGATAGATAGGTTACTGTCACCAGACCCCACCATATCTTCCCAGCCCTGCAGATAGATAGGTTACTGTCACCAGAACCAGCATATCACCGCAGCCCTGCAGATAGATAGGTTACTGTCACCAGAACTAGCATATCACCCCAGCCCTGCAGATAGATAGGTTACTGTCACCAGAACCAGCATATCACCCCAGCCCTGCAGATAGATAGGTTACTGTCACCAGACCCAGCATATCACCGCAGCCCTGCAGATAGATAGGTTAGTGTCACCAGAACCAGCATATCACCGCAGCCCTGCAGATAGATAGGTTACTGTCACCAGTACCAGCATATCACCCCAGCCCTGCAGATAGATAGGTTACTGTCACCAGAACCAGCATATCACCGCAGCCCTGCAGATAGATAGGTTACTGTCACCTGACCCAGCATATCACCGCAGCCCTGCAGATAGATAGGTTACTGTCACCAGAACCAGCATATCACCCCAGCCCTGCAGATAGATAGGTTACTGTCACCAGAACCAGCATATCACCCCAGCCCTGCAGATAGATAGGTTACTGTCACCAGACCCAGCATATCACCCCAGCCCTGCAGATAGATAGGTTACTGTCACCAGAACCAGCATATCACCGCAGCCCTGCAGATAGATAGGTTACTGTCACCAGTACCAGCATATCACCCCAGCCCTGCAGATAGATAGGTTACTGTCACCAGATCCAGCATATCACCCCAACCCTGCAGATAGATAGGTTACTGTCACCAGACCCAGTATATCACCCCAGCCCTGCAGATAGATAGGTTACTGTCACCAGTACCAGCATATCACCCCAGCCCTGCAGATAGATAGGTTACTGTCACCAGTACCAGCATATCACCCCAGCCCTGTACCAGATAGATAGGTTTTGCCACTTGAATCAAATGTTGAATTGCTACCTCCATTACTGAGATATGGCTGTTTTTGTCAATATTCAAATGAGCTCTTTGGAGCAACGAGGGTGTTCCTATTGCTCCAAAGAGCTCATTTTCATATCAAGAAAAACGGTGACATCTCGGGTTGATCTATCTGGATTCCGGTGACAGACTCCCTTATAGATCTAGCACAATCACTTGGAGTGCAAACAAAAGAGCAGAATCAGTGTTAGTACATTGGGGCTCTGTGTGAACAATTATTATAAGCAGTTTTTGGCTGTGTTTGTGCTGCTGATATGGCGGTAGGTGATGGTTATGGGGGGCGCTTTCCTTTAGTACATTGCTGAGTGGCATGATGGGACTTTAGAGGGAAGTAGGAGATTGGAGAACGTGCGCCCCAGGCAGCCGGGTATATACAGCTCTGTTCATATCTCTATTGTGGCTTCTATTTATAATAAGCGATCGGGGTCAGACTTTGGTTCACCGGACCTAGAAGATAAAATGGGCCTTCCAACAACCCCTTACAGTCAATGGGGTTGGAAGACCTTCATAGGACAAGTACATTATGTTCTACAATCCCCCTCCCCCACTCGGCCTTCACTCTCAATAACATACAGAGTATAATGTATCCAATGTCACAAAGACTAGAACCCGTCCGGCAACACCAATGTCTTCAGTGACCTTCACAATCCCCCAAATTCACTCAAACATCTCCGGCAAGTTCTTATCTTGGGCTGAGGCTTCGTTCCCTTGTTCCAACTTTGTCAGGCTTTTGATTGACTCTTTCACTACAATATTGGATTTTTTTGGTTTGTTCTCTGACATTTTCGAGGTAATTTACACCCATTTCTCAGTTTAGTCAATTACAATATACCTAGAAGTTATTTTTCCTAAATGCCAAGCGTATGTCTAGCTTGTAATTCAACACGGAGACTAAAGCAATTATTAAACATGTTACTCACTCAGAATTAATCCAGGGGAAATCCGCAATTTTATTCTACTAAGTAGCGATCCGTCGCAACCAATGAGGAGTCTCCCAGCCAGGCAGAGAACGCACTTCGCTTCTTTTAGTCGGTTTTCACCTAATCCACTGTGTATTAAGGCCATGTTCACACAGCACAGCGGCAGCCAGTTTTTGTTTTTTTTTAAAAAATAAAAAAAAAAATGTAAATTTTTTTTGGGATAAAACTGAGAATCATCTCACAACATCTCATAGAAATGGAACCATTGAGAGGTACGATAGAGAGTGTCAAAGGGAGTCTGTCACCAAGAGACATGCCACCAGTCCAGCCACAGTCCATCGTAGGGGACACTGAGCGCCATCATACTCTTACATAGTCCCATAGGTGCAGTTTTTAGAAATACGCATATGGGATTCAAGTGCAGTTGGGGCAACCAGATCCTGCAAATCGCTAGCCACATCCACCTTCTAATAGTGATGGCCTTCCTTTGGATAGGTCATCAATATTAAATCTGCAAGGGTCTGAGAAGTGGGACCCCTGCAGATCAGCTGCTCCCAGAGAGTCCCTCGCCGTACAACGTGTAGAGGTGGCTTTAGGTACTGCAGCTCTGCCCCATTGATGTCTACGGGATGGAGCTGCGATACCTAAAGGGAACGTTCCCCTGATGGAGCTGACATATGCGGAGACTCATCATGTTGATAATTTCGGTGGGGTGCAGACATCCCCCATCTCCATTCATCTCAATAGTTCTGCACCATTTCTGGCGCTCCCATTGAAATGAATGGAGTGGGGTACAATTGTGTCATCATTACATTCCCAATGGAAAGAAAGCCGTTCCCGTTCTCAGGATTAGTGGTGGTCTCTGCGCTTGGACCCCAGTGATCACAAATGTATCCCCTGTTGCTGTCATCTTATGACTATAGTAACAGTAATGTGAACGTAGCCTTAAAGGGTAGTTTAAGGCTACGTTCACATTACTGTTACTATAGTCATAAGATGACAGCAACGGACATTAACGGTGGCAGAGTAACAGCCACGGACGGCGCCTCCTCTGATTGTGTCCAATCCCATTGACTCTAATGTAAACAACACGGCCGTCGCTTTCTTCTGTCATGTTTGTTTATTTTGTGTCCGTCATGTTTTTTTTGCATTGGAATGAATACAGCGGACACCTGACGTAGGGGGCTCTATCTGCAACTGTTAATTTCTGTCCATTGTTCTCATCCTGTGATGCCTGACAGTGACGGACATTGAATGACAGTAGTGTGAGCCTCGTCTGATTATTATCGTCGCCCATGATAGTGTTACATCTTTAGCGTGTACAGACCCTTAGAGTTTTTCGCCTAGAGCCAGGACTTGGAATAGCAAATATCGCCGGAAAACAAAAGCTATAAACGCGTATTAGTAACGAGATAGTAATTATGACCTGCCATCCAACTGTTAATTGACTTTGTTACCATTTAATTGCCACCACAAAAGGGTATGAAGTTGTTATATGGAGATAAGGTGTCAGGACACGGGTGAGATGTTGCGGCCGTACAAAGGACTGACAATCGCATGGTATGGCAGCCGCAGAAGGCGCGGACTTTTATTCCATGTTTTCTGTATTGTGGCGTTTGTTTGTGTCATTGTAGCAAATAATGTTTCTAGAATTGTATCACTTATTGTATAGAATATAAAAGCGGCTGTAGGGGCGTCGTGTGACAATCTGTGCGGAAAAGAATATCATTCCAATGAATAGATACCCCGCTGATACACACGATAATCGATGACCTGTCCTTGAAGATCAGCTGTGCCCCTTCCACTTCACAGGTCACATGACGTCACATTGATCGGTCATATCGTCTGTTTGCAACTCAGTCCCATTCAACTAAATGAGCTGAGCGGTGATACATTGTATTTATATAGCGCCAACATATTCTGCAGCACTTCATAGGGTTCAGACAAAATGAGATATTACAGTGTAATAAATCAATTCGCACAATAGGACTGAGGATCCTGCTTACAAGAGCTCATAATCTAGGGGGATGACACTTCTATGCAAATGCATGGTAAGGTGCTTGGATGAAACTCCTGCCAATCAATGCATGACCGATCCTAGGGATCAATGGGCCTGGAAACCTCTGACCGGCTGCAATCAGGTCTCCCATACACAGCAGAGAGGGAAAACAATAGACTCTGCTTTATAAATTCCTCGTATTTAGAAACATCATGAATGACATTATATAGCACTATTGAACAGTATTGTAATAAGGTGAATAAAGCTCGGTGGTGAGATAGAAAACTTACTATTAGCTGCAGCTGCTTTTTCCCCATTCACTTCCTCACCCTCCTCCATAGACTTCTACAGGTTAAGGAACCAAATTGTTACCAGACAAAATGTTACTATTAGCTGCCGCAGTATGTCAGTGTGTCTGTATCTGCTTATCCCTCTCTTAGCTCCTCCTCCTCCCCCTCCATAGACTTCTATAGGCAGCTGTATTATGAGCTGACAGTTCATCTAATCTCCCAAGACTGATTTCCCACGTTGAGGAAACGCAGCTTTTTTTGTTGCAGATTTTGTTGCGTTTTTTTGAGCCAAAGCCAGGAGTGGATTCAGCAGCAGGTAGAAGTATTAGAACTTCCTATAGATGTCCCATTCCTTTTGTAGCCATTCTAGGCTTTGGCGTAAAAAAACGCAACAAAATCTGCAACAAAAACCGCTGCGTTTACACAACGTGGGGTCTTAGCCTTAACCGAGAATTGAGAGTGAGTTATCAGGTAAGGAGGAAGAAAGTGAGGCAGTGATAAGATGTATCATGAACGTTCTTAGAATATCTGCACTAGAGATTAGCGGACAGTAAAATATTCAATATTCATTATTTGTTTCGAATAGCTGCTCAATATTCGACTGTTCGAACGAATATCGAACCCCATTATAGTCTATGGGGAAAAAATGCTTTGTTTCAGGGGATCCCACTCTTCTACTCAGGAGAGTCACCAAGTCCACTATCACACACAAGGAAATGATGCCAACACCCTGGAATGCAACTGGGACAGCAGGGGGAGCATGTCCGGGGGCATCTAACATGCCCAAGTCACTGTATTATGTCGGGATCCCTGTCAGCTTGCGATATGCGGGAGCTGACTTTTTCCCATAGGAATGCATTGACCAGCGTTGATTGGCCGAATGCCATACAGAGTACAGCATTCAGCCAATCAACGCTTGTTCTGCCGGAGGCTCGTCTGTGAGGAGGCGGAGTCTAAGATCGGACCAGAATGGAGACTGCTGTGGACCGATCTTAGACTCCACCTCTTCCGGCAGAACCAGCGTTGATTGGACGAATGCTGTACTCTGTATGGCATTCGGCCAATCAACGCTGGTCAATGCATTCCTATGCCGAGATGTAGCAGAGCTGGCCATGCGCTCAGCTCAGCCACACCGGAGAACCGCTGCTACACCGGAGAACCGCTGAACCCTGCTGCACACTCAGCTCTGCTGCATCAGAGATGCATCAGAGTTGCCAAAAAAGAGCCAGGGAAGGTTGGAGGGGATACAAATTTTTAGTGCGTTTGCCTAATGGTATTCGATCGGAATCGAATACCTCGAACGGCCTAATATTCGATCGAATAGGTAACAGTGTTCGCTCATCTCTCATCTGCTCTATTAATTGATGCTATCTATGGGGCTAATAGCATTGATACAAAACACTTCCTAATATATATCCTGTTTACATTCAGCTCTGCTTATCTGATTATATATATACTCAGCAGACACCTGACATAGGGGGCCCTATCTGCAACTGTTAATGTCTGTCCGTTGTTCTCATCCCTTTGTACCTAGAGTCAGGACAAGGAACTGCAAATATCACCGGAATCCAAAAGATATAAATAGGTGTTAGCAGTGACGTTTCATTTGGGATAGGGAAAAAAAAAATCAGCGAAAAAATAAAATTTTTTAATTTTTTTAATTTTTTTTTATTTCACTCCCCTCTACAAGTAGACGAGATCTGACAACGATTCTTTTAGTAACAGGTTTCTCCCTCTGCAGCTTCCATCCATGTATGAGAATTTCACCAGTTTTGCACCCAAGATGTTCCAGGAAAAGCTCCCGAAATGCTCTTTTTAGGATCAGCCTGTAAGAGTGTGCGTCTGAATCACCTCCCGGAGTCGTCGTTTGTATCTTATTAGCAATTTCTTTAATTAGTTTTCTTAGTGATAGATAGTTAAAGTAGCAGACAAGTGACAGATTGTTTGTCTTTAATGATTTTCTTGTTTCAGGCCCATTACAAAGCAATTAGAAATCTGACAGCGGTTTCACTCTGCATTACTGATCATCTCAAGTGATGAGAAACGAGAGGTGATGAATATTAATTGTATATTTTCATTTGATTATCATAAATTATTACCTTGTCTAATGTGATGCAGGTGAACACAAGAGCAAAGGAGGAAAACGCAGTCAGATATGTTAATTCGACAACGCGTTTTTACCCCGTAGTGGCTGAGGATTTGGGATATTATTATTTTTTTATATATTTTTCCCCCCCCCCCCCGTCTGTCTAACAAAAGAGACGGCGTTGCGATGTGTTTCGAGATTTAGAAGGAGATTGAATACACAAGTAATTGGGAATTTAAGGGCTAATTTTATTAATGGCAGTAAAATGACACCTGGTACGCGCCGCTATTGTTAATCGCTTCTTGGAGCACATTAGACACGCCGTGACGCTGATTGTAAAATAACGTAAGCGAAAATGGACCCCGCGCACACTCACGCTGTCAAGCATTAAAAATACAATGGCGTTTTATTTTAACACACATCTAGTGTTTTCTAAGTGTTTAGCAAGCATTTTTCAGGATGTGTCTGACCTGCATTTCATCAAGCAGAACACGGCGGGGAAGCTCGCGCAGATTGTGAATGCATTTGGAAGGGAATAGGAACATACTAGGAGCGCGCGGAGGAACTCGGAATCTCCTCGGTTCTATGTATCCTTGTATCCTTGTATCAGTTAGCTATGGATACTGTAGTCTAGGATTCAGTATCAGGCAGGATTGGACAGGTTCCGTTGCGTTGCAGGATTGATACAATTGTATATAGAATGGAATCTTCTCCCTTTCGTTACTTTCAGTTCCAATATTCTGTTTTAATGAATTTAGGATTATATATTTATAGAATTCCCAATCTCCTGCATAGACTTCATCGGAATTTCGAGGATAAACTTTTAGCTTTGATCCCTTTAAGGCCGCAGGTGAGTTTGGACGTTAAGACTTGGAGACTTGTTTCAGATATTTTATCTCCACCTTCTAAAAATCCATAACATAGTCATATGAAGGATGGTTTTTGATAATTTTTGTTACTTTTTGGGGATAGGCGAGGTAACCATAACATATTCATTTGCATATTGCGGGATTTATTTTTTATTAAGGAGATTGGATTTGTTGTGAAATTTTTATTTATTTTTCTTGAAAGAATTTTTTAAAACTTTTTTTTTTACTTTACATTATTATTTATTACTGTTCCACAAGGGGACTTGGGATTGTTTAATTTCAATTTAATGAAGTGTTACAGTACATTGTATATAGGCTCGCTATGTGTAAGGCTATCTAGATTGACCTCCCGGCAGCCATGACACCCCTCCGAACCCCACATTCTGACTGCGGAGAACCCTCTTGCCCCATAATTATCCAAATGCCATGATGGCTATTGATTATGGCACTTGAGGGGTTAAGCTGGTACAGAACTGGACCAGACTACTGTATACACAGCATGACATAAAAGCACGATGCAGAGTGAGAAGGGGATAAATAGTCCTTTAAGGATGTTAAAGAAGACTAACTCCAACTCTTTGCATTCTTCTGCTGATTCCAATGCAATTGGAATTTTTTCTGCAGCCCCCACCATTCCTGAGCAATCAAGGTTATTAGTTTCAGCATCTAATAGGCTAATTGGGTGGGTGTTCCCAGATGATCTGCTCCTATTGAGGACCACCCTTCTGACATTAGAGAGCCTAATTAGCATATTGCGTGCTGAAAATAACTAAAATGATTGCTCAGGAATGGTGGGTGCTAACTGCGCCGGAATCAGTGGAGGGGATCCTAATGAAGGATGTTTAGAGCTGGAGCTGGTGGAGATAGTGATGGGTCCTTCTTTTCCGATCGGATGTTTTTGAGGCTCCTTACGTGGCCCCATCCTTTAGCTTCTTGTTTCGATGTAGACCATGTGCCGTACATCAGAATAGGGTACAAGAATATCTTAGCTCTGAGAGGACTCTTGGGCACCAGAAATCAGTTTCTGGCATTTTGCATATATTTTATATGTTTTTGCTTGAACACTATTAATATTTAGTCAAGTTGAGTTTAGACTCACAAATGTGTCACAGGGACAGAAAAACTGAATTCAAGATGTAACAGATCCATGGCAGAATAATAAGAAGAGCGCCCCCAACAGGCCCCACTGACTTCTAATGGGCTCCGAGGGTTCCATCGCGGTATCTGACAATTTACAAGAAAAATAGCTCCACGTGTTTACAGTATTACTTGTCTAGCAAATGTGACATAATATCAAAGCAGAGGCTCCCAATTGTATCACTAGTAGCTGACACCAAATGAATCCACCTAGTTTACAGATTCCCAAAACTGTGGGTCGCAACCTCTGGGGAGGGGGTGGGGGGAGTATGTAAACACCTCCTGGGGAAGTGCAAGACAAGTTCGGAAATTTCTTCCACGCAGCAGAACTGCAAACTGCAAGCAATACTAATTGAAGGATGTAGCAGAATAGAATGCGTAGAAGGAAACATGGACATAGCAGAGCAGAGTGTGTAGAGGGAAACATGGACATAGCAGAGCAGAGTGTGTAGAGGGAAACATGGAAGTAGCAAAGCAGAGTGTGTAGAGGGAAATATGGACATAGCACATACCTCCCAACCGTACCGATTTCCGTGGGATACTCACGCTTTCCTGCCCCTGTCCCGCTGTCCCGTGCAGCTCCCTACATGTCCCGCTATGTCCCTTTAATGATTTACTGATCAATCATTCCTCCGATCACCACCTACTCTTTTAACAGATAAGAGGCTGTGGAGATCAGAGGAACGCTCGACTATGTTTCAAGGGCCTTGTGTGACATCACACGGTCACGTGACTAGGTGGGCGTGTCAGTGTCCTGTGCAGTGAAGAGAAGAAGAGATCCGTGTAAGGTACTGAGAAGGGAGGGGGAAGGGGGGATGTGAGATGCAGGATGGAGAGAGAGAGAGAGAGAGTGTGTGTGTGTGTCTATCTGTCTGTCTGTGTGTTTGTCATTATACTGGGGGCAAAGATGGAGGGGGGACATGAAACTGGGGGCAGATGAAAGGGGATATGAAACTGAGGGAGAAATGGAGGGGGGAGATGAAACGGGGGCAGAGACTTGACATGAAATGGGGCAGATGAAGGGGGCACTTAAACTGGCAGACATTAAACTGGGGACAACTGGAGGGGAGCATTAAACTGTGGGAGTAGCTGGAGGGGGACCTGTCTGCCTCTAGTTGCCCCCTGTTTAATGTCCCACTTCATCTGCCATTTATTTATTGCCCCCTCCAACTACCCTCATTGCTAATGTCCCCCTCCAGCTGCTTCAGTTTCATGTTTACACTGGGGCACCAGGAGAGGGACCTAATACTGTGAGGCAGTTGGAAGGGGGACATTACAATGTGGGGGCATATAATGTGCGGGAGACTGTAGGAGGATTATACTGTGTGGGGGCACATGGAAAATGAATGAGAATGGGTGGAGTCAACCTAAAAGCGGGCGGAGCTAAATATGCGCACTGCTCATTTTGTCCCTCTTTCTGTTGTTCAAAAGTTGGGAGGCAGAACAGAGACAAGACGCAGCTGAAAAGCGTAATAGAGGCTGAATATACTTGACTAATCTTCCTTCTAACCGATTCCCTTTAAGAGAAAGAATTTTCTAGAACGATATCCGTAAACCGCCGCGGAATAGGTTGGCGCTCTTTAAGTAAGAGAAATAAACACAAAATAAAACATTTTGGTTAAAAAAACAAAAAACAAACTTCATGTAGATGTGAGCATCTCGTAATCACAGCCAAAAAGTAAAACTATGAAGTGCGATGGCTTCACACAGTAACACTTTCCATAATCAGTAACAGTTATTATAAGTGCGCAGCGGACCATGTGAATGTTGACATGACAATATCACACAGCGATGAACCTACAATGAGAAGAACGGGCTGACAGATTGGTAAACACGTAGCGACGACGATTCTGCAGACGCAGAGCACAATAACAATATAAAAGAGATGGAGAGAAACACACGAAGGAAACGTCTGGAACGCAGCGTGCTGAAAACGGTAAATACAAAGTTTGTGAAAAGAATGGAAGAAATAAAGACTGTGCAATTACTTATCTGTAGATTTGTCATAAAATATTGTTCATCATCTGCAGTGAGATTCGAGTCCTTGTGTCATGAGCAGCAGGTTCCTCCTCCTGCCCTCCCATGGTAGATTGACAGCTTTCTCCTTTATACTGTGCATAGCGAGAAATCTGTCAATTATCAGTGGAACGTACTGCGAGAAAAAGTAGGTGGAGCCAGGGATTTATCCTGGTAACAGATTCCCTTTAACTTTTTGTCACAGGCTTGCATTGTATGGATCCATATTTCCATCATGTGACACAATAGTTTCACACTTAGTTTGCTAATAGAGGCTGAAGACCCTGCAAACATATCCAAAAACCATATCTGCAGGGCTGGGGTGATATAATGGTTCTGGTGTCAGTAACCTATCTATCTGCAGGGCTGGGGTGATATGCTGGTTCTGGTGACAGTAACCTATCTATCTGCAGGGCTGGGGTGATATGCTGGTTCTGGTGACAGTAACCTATCTATCTGCAGGGCTGGGGTGATATGCTGGTTCTGGTGACAGTAACCTATCTATCTGCAGGGCTGGGGTGATATGCTGGTTCTGGTGACAGTAACCTATCTATCTGCAGGGCTGGGGTGATATGCTGGTTCTGGTGACAGTAACCTATCTATCTGCAGGGCTGGGGTGATATGCTGGTCTGGTGACAGTAACCTATCTATCTGCAGGGCTGGGGTGATATGCTAGTTCTGGTGACAGTAACCTATCTATCTGCAGGGCTGGGGTGATATGCTGGTTCTGGTGACAGTAACCTATCTATCTGCAGGGCTGGGGTGATATGCTGGTCTGGTGACAGTAACCTATCTATCTGCAGAGCTGGGGTGATATGCTGGTCTGGTGACAGTAACCTATCTATCTGCAGGGCTGGAATGATATGCTGGGTCTGTTGACAGTAACCTATCTATCTGCAGGGCTGGGGTGATATGCTGGTTCTGGTGACACTAACCTATCTATCTGCAGGGCTGGGGTGATATGCTGGTTCTGGTGACAGTAACCTATCTATCTGCAGGGCTGGGGTGATATGCTGGTTCTGGTGACAGTAACCTATCTATCTGCAGGGCTGGGGTGATATGCTGGTCTGGTGACAGTAACCTATCTATCTGCAGGGCTGGGGTGATATGCTAGTTCTGGTGACAGTAACCTATCTATCTGCAGGGCTGGGGTGATATGCTGGTTCTGGTGACAGTAACCTATCTATCTGCAGGGCTGGGGTGATATGCTGGTCTGGTGACAGTAACCTATCTATCTGCAGGGCTGGGGTGATATGCTGGTTCTGGTGACAGTAACCTATCTATCTGCAGGGCTGGGGTGATATGCTGGTTCTGGTGACAGTAACCTATCTATCTGCAGGGCTGGGGTGATGTGCTGATTCTGGTGACAGTAACCTATCTATATGCAGGGCTGGGGTGATATGCTGGTTCTGGTGACAGTAACCTATCTATCTGCAGGGCTGGGGTGATATGCTGGTTCTGGTGACAGTAACCTATCTATCTGCAGGGCTAGAGTGATAGGCTGGTTCTGGAGACAGTAACCTATCTATCTGCAGGACTGGGGTGATATGCTGGGTCTGGTGGCAGTAACCTATCTATCTGCAGGGCTGGGGTGATATGCTGGTTCTGGTGACAGTAACCTATCTATCTGCAGGGCTAGAGTGATAGGCTGGTTCTGGAGACAGTAACCTATCTATCTGCAGGACTGGGGTGATATTCTGGGTCTGGTGGCAGTAACCTATCTATCTGCAGGGCTGGGGTGATATGCTGGTTCTGGTGACAGTAACCTATCTATCTGCAGGGCTGGGGTGATATGCTGGGTCTGGTGACAGTAACCTATCTATCTGCAGGACTGGGGTGATATGCTGGTTCTGGTGACAGTAACCTATCTATCTGCAGGGCTGGGGTGATATGCTGGTTCTGGTGGCAGTAACCTATCTATCTGCAGGGCTGGGGTGATATGCTGGTTCTGGTGACAGTAACCTATCTATCTGCAGGGCTGGGGTGATATGCTGGTTCTGGTGACAGTAACCTATCTATCTGCAGGACTGGGGTGATATGCTGGTTCTGGTGACAGTAACCTATCTATCTGCAGGGCTGGGGTGATATGCTGGTTCTGGTGACAGTAACCTATCTATCTGTAGGGCTGGGGTGATATGCTGGTTCTGGTGACAGTAACCTATCTATCTGCAGGGCTGGGGTGATATGCTGGGTCTGGTGGCAGTAACCTATCTATCTGCAGGGATGGGGTGATATGCTGGTTCTGGTGACAGTAACCTATCTATCTGCAGGGCTGGGGTGATATGCTGAATCTGGTGACAGTAACCTATCTATCTGCAGGCCTGGGGTGATATGCTGGGTCTGGTGACAGTAACCTATCTATCTGCAGGGCTGGGGTGATATGCTGGTTCTGGTGACAGTAACCTATCTATCTGCAGGACTGGGGTGATATGCTGGGTCTGGTGGCAGTAACCTATCTATCTGCAGGGCTGGGATGATATGCTGGTTCTGGTGACAGTAACTTATCTATCTGCAGGGCTGGGGTGATATGCTGGTTCTGGTGACCCTATAACCTATCTATCTGCAGGGCTGGGGTGATATGCTGGTTCTGGTGACAGTAACCTATCTATCTGCAGGGCTGGGGTGATATGCTGGGTCTGGTGACAGTAACCTATCTATCTGCAGGGCTGGGGTGATATGCTGGTTCTGGTGACACTAACCTATCTATCTGCAGGGCTGGGGTGATATGCTGGTTCTGGTGACAGTAACCTATCTATCTGCAGGGCTGGGGTGATATGCTGGTTCTGGTGACAGTAACCTATCTATCTGTAGGGCTGGGGTGATATGCTGGTTCTGGTGACAGTAACCTATCTATCTGCAGGGCTGGGGTGATATGCTGGTTCTGGTGACAGTAACCTATCTATCTGCAGGGCTGGGGTGATATGCTGGGTCTGGTGACAGTAACCTATCTATCTGCTGGCTGGGGTGATATGCTGGGTCTGGTGACAGTAACCTATCTATCTGCAGGGCTGGGGTGATATGCTGGGTCTGGTGGCAGTAACCTATCTATCTGCAGGGATGGGGTGATATGCTGGTTCTGGTGACAGTAACCTATCTATCTGCAGGGCTGGGGTGATATGCTGGGTCTGGTGACAGATTGTAAATCACAGACATCCTCAGAGCCTGGAAGACCTTCACCAATGCTTCCTATGCTTGAACGTTTCACCTTTGGATTGGTCCATCTTCCTTCTGCACAGAGGTGTGAGTTACAGGGCCAGGGGCCACTTAAAGCTCCTGGGTCCCAATGCAAAATCTGTAATAGGGCCCCTGACTACCTTGTGCCATCGAAAACACTTGTACATTTTATGGGGTAAAAGGATCTCTAGGAGCCCCTCACGATCCAGGGCCTTGTAGCCACCTCTGCATCTCCAATAGCTACACTCCTGATTTTGGCTTGGCTATTATTCCCAGACTATACTCTTACTGTTTTTGTTTTTTTCTTTTAAATCATGCATTGATTGATGAGGAGCGACCGTCCAAAAGCCGGCACTAGAGGATGAGATCTCATCTGCATATTCCATACCCAGAATTCCGTTCTAGTAAGTCCCCGTATCGTCTCTCATAGTTCGGCTTCTGACCTTTGTCCCTCCAAACTCCGAATGATCACACATTGCTACTTGGTTTCAGTCTTCTTGCCTATCCTAAGTTTCTATGTCGCATCTTAAGACGTCCATTCCCTGATATGATCCCAGACGGACCTGACATTCGGCAGTATTAGCTATTTACCTATCAGTACGATATCCGTCCTTCCGCGTGCACTTAATTAGAAGAAGACGAGGAGCAGATACTAATTATTTCGTGTTCCTGTTCCCCGTACACTACATCCTTGTGTAATTATACAAATCGTGAGGACGAATCGTAGAGGAGCAGAGATCGCAGCGCACCTTTTGCAGATGTTTTTTTCTGCTTAGTTAGGTAAATGTTAAATCTAAAAGGTGCAATTTTTCCAGTGGTTGACATACTTCATCAATCCTAATTTGTGAAATTGTTCATTCACTGTTTCAAAGTCTGTACGAAAAAAAAAATTGCTCATCTGATTAACTTTTCAGCAAGAAAAAGCTGTAACCCTTTCTTTCCTGCAAGTTTTGTATGTAGAATTGGCACGCTAATGGGCACTGCACGAGCGCTTCTCATTGTGCGGGCGCGGGGTTATACACATGTGTAGTCATCTCACAGGGCTATTATTGTACGTGCGCGGGGTTATACACATGTGTAGTTATCTCATGGGGCTATCATTGTAAGTGCGCGGGGTTACACACGTGTGTAGTTATCTCATAGAGCTATCATTGTACGTGCGCAGGGTTATACACATGTGTAGTCATCTCATAGAGCTATAATTCTATGTGCGCGGGGTTATACACGTGTGTAGTCATCTCATAGAGCTATCATTCTATGTGCGCGGGGTTATACACGTGTGTAGTCATCTCACAGGGCTATCATTCTATGTGCGCGGGGTTATACACGTGTGTAGTTATCTCATAGAGCTATCATTGTACGTGCGCAGGGTTATACACATGTGTAGTCATCTCATAGAGCTATAATTCTATGTGCGCGGGGTTATACACGTGTGTAGTCATCTCACAGGGCTATCATTCTATGTGCGCGGGGTTATACACGTGTGTAGTCATCTCACAGGGCTATCATTGTACGTGCGCGGGGTTATACATGTGTGTGGTCATCTCATAGGGCTATCATTGTACATGCGCAGGGTTATACCCATGTGTAGTCATCTCATAGGGCTATCATTGTACGTGCGCGGGGTTATACACGTGTATAGTCATCTCATAGGGCTATCATTGTACGTGCGCGGGGTTATACACGTGTATAGTCATCTCATAGGGCTATCATTGTACATGCACGGGGTTATACATGTGTGTGGTCATCTCATAGGGCTATCATTGTACGTGCGCGGGGTTATACACGTGTATAGTCATCTCATAGGGCTATCATTGTACATGCGCGGGGTTATATACATATGTAACATCTCCTATACGTGTAAGTTTTGTATCATTTTTAGGAACCTTTTTGAATTTTGTCAGTTTCCCCTTTGTCCACCTTAAACTAAGACTCGATCGATAAGAGTGGGCTGATAGTGGGACCCCAACCAGGAGACCCATACGATCTATTACCCTAATATGACATATATCTATATTAGACAATCCCTTTAAGCATTCCTTTGAAGACCTTTTTCTTAAAGGGAACGTCATCAGACATGACCTATTGTTTAAATCATATTTTTTTAAGAATTTTTTGAAGGTCGTTTTAAATTTTCCGGGGTTGCGGGTTGGGGGGGGAAGGGGGCCCGGGGTCGCGGGTTGGGGGGCGGGGAAGGGGGCCTGGGATCACGGGTTGTGGGGTTGGGGAAGGGGGCCCAAGGTCGCGGGCTGGGGCGGTTGGGTGGGCGGGGAAGGGGGCCCGGGGACACGGGTTGGGGGGAGGAAGGGGGGGAGGGAGGAGGGGGGAAACAGGGGCACGGGTGGGGAGGAAGGGGGGGCCAGGAGGAAGAGGAGAGGAAGGGGGGCAGGGGATGCAATGGTGTGGGAGGGGCCTGCAGCAGTCACAAGGCAAGGGGAGGGGCCGTGGCCGCGCTGCAGCTGGGTCGCACAGTGGGTGAGGGGGCTAGACGAAGTCATGGGTAATGCTAGTATATATATATATATATATATATGCAATTTCAACTCTTTCCACTAAACCTAAAATAGTTTGTTACTTCTTGTTACCTGGAGACCATAGGCTCATCTTCAGGAAACAGACCCTATTGATTTTTACATGACATCATCGCTGGAGGTGGGGCCTATCACTTCCAAATGCTGGAATGGGGGGGGGGGGAGATTTCATCAGTGAGATTTGGTCATTTTGTTACTTTCTAGCATTCCATGCTAGATGGGCCTGTGACCTCTTCATAGGGGTGTAGATCAAATGTAAAATCACCTACGGTGACTGATGGATTTTGTGTCTCATCTACATATACATGACAGTGTGCTGTAAGTGAGGTGACTGCTGAAAATAAATATCTTACGGAAAACAGGAAGTGCCAGCACATTATTTGTCTTAGTGGTCAGAGTCAGAACTGCTGGATTTTTTTCAAACTATATGGAAAATTAAAAAAAACTCGCCAAAATTCTTCAATATATATATATATAACACAAACTTTGATTAAAAAAATAGGTGAAAAATTCTCTTTAAGTCACAAGTATGCAAAAAAAATTTTTTCTAGATGCCAAGACGTCTGCCAGACATTATGACAATAGAAGGTTTGGTGATGCATCGACACCTGGCGCAGCCTCTCCTCCGCAATCTGTGCAAGTCTTAAGAAGGTCGACATCTGAAGAACGCTCCTCGCCTTAGTATGTATCCGCTCAGTGCAGTAATGCGGTTTCACATGTCAGACATCACATACTATTACTGCGTCTCATCACTATCCAAGAGAAACAGACTCGTCGCTGCTCCTCGGGGGCATCTCAGGTAACCAAGCTAAAGCCGTTCCTTCTTGTGTCTGTGTTTATGTTCCAAGGAATTGCAGATGTGAAGTGGAGTTCAGCCATTTAACACCGACTTTGGTTCTGTCTCCTCTCTGATACCCTGACAAGACTGTAAAATACAGCAGACGGATATGGTTTGGTCCTTTAAAGGGATTGTTCTGTGGACAGGTGACTCCAATGGGCCACTTCTGACACCCATACTATACAGTGCACGGAGCCTTGTATAATGGTTGGGTAGCCTATGTGCAGCTCAACTCCCATTGAAGTCAAAGACAGCTGAGCTGCAGTACCGCTCTCTACCACTATGCAGGGACTGGAGCCATCTCCTTGCTGTATACATCTGATCTGTGCAAAGGGCGCCCCCTCTCCCCAGAAGACCATGTTTCAAAATCATTATGGGATGTCATCTCCTTGTATTACTTGTAGAGCTCGGGGGTGGTTGACCATCTGATTCTACCAATGTCTCCATTTTGGACAACCTAAGCTTAACACAGGGTCTCCCATTGCTTAGACCACCACCCCACATTATCTGTGGGGAAACCTAGACATTGTTGTAGCTTTACTCCACAGTGCCTCTACAGGTGAGATGGAGTATTGCATGGTGCCTCCTGAGCTATACTTATAATGTACAGGTATGTCCGGTCCTCCAGAGTGAGAGATATTCTTAGTAGATGCTAATAGATAACGGTTCCCCCCCCCCCTCTATAAACACTATATAGCTCTTCTAATCCAGACAATCTTCTTCTATTATTTTCCAGATCACGCCACATCTGAGCAACATCTGCAGGTAAATAAAACCTTCCACATAAGACAATTAATAAAATGCACCCAAGAAGTTGGATAAAGGATCCCCGATGCAATGATGTCACTAACTGCGGCAACCAATCGCTGACCTCTACAGTTATGTCCCATAGATATACTGCTACATGATGTCATCGCTGGAGGTGGGGCCTATCAGATCGGCAGTGTCGGAGTGGGGGGATTTAATCAGTTATTTCTACCATTTCATTCTCAAAGTCAACTTTCTTAGAATTTCATATACTGTATAATAAGTCAAGTGTTAAAACCTAAAGACTGGAAGTCCTTTCTTAAAGGGGCACTTTCACCACCTGCTGTGCTTTGCATCCTTCAATAGGTGCCGCTTCACTGATTCTGGCACAGTTGGAATTTCTTCTCTAGCCCCCGCCTTTCCTGAGCAATCAGGGCTATTAGATTTTGCACCCAATAGGTGGGAGGTTCCAATCTTCCTGCGTCAGTCCAGGACCACCTATGTCACAGTAGAGAACCTAAATTGGGTCCTGAAACTGACAGGACTGATTGCCCAGGAATGGTGGGGGCTAGAGAAAAAATTTCAACTGCACCAGAATCAATGGAGCATCGTCCGTTGAAGCATGTAAAGAATTGGAGTTGATGGAGGTGGTGAAAAATAGGTGAATGGCATAATTTACAACTCAAAAAAGGAATCAAAAATTTGCCCATAGACTCCACCCATTTGTATTAGACATGACCCCGATCTATAGAATTTATTACTAATATTCACACCCTAAAATTCATACACACCCTCTAAACTAATATGGAACGCAGATCAGATACTTTAACTATAGATCCCGACAACACAATAATATATCTGTAGTCAGTGGCTTCCATATATAAAGGTGTCGCTAATACAGAAACAACACAGGATGAGGCGCCAAAGCCGACACCGGACAAAGATACAATTACTGCGATGACCCCCAATAGGGAACTATAGAGATGGAGGAGACGAGGAGCAAAAATCATTACTACATTATGGATCTCCAAAATAGATTTATGACATGTATTAGTTATTAATTTATACTAAATATTTCCTGAATAATTATTACAAACTGATTTTTTTTCAATTTAGTCCAATCAATTACAATGTTTCATTAATTTTTATTATTTTTATTATTGGATTTATTTACTAATAATTTAAACACATGTTGTAAAGATTAATAGCTCAGTCTTAGGACTTTTAGTTATTTACAGATTTGTAATTTTTTTTTCTATGAAATAATTTTGACCAAACGGAAGATTTATTAAAAAAAATCTCCTGCAAAAGAGTGAGCTTCAATGTCCCCAGGTATAATAATGCAAGTGTTTGAGGCTTAAGTTTTATTTTGGCTCTAGCTATGTATGTATATAATTATAAGTTAGTTTATTAACAAAATGAGAATAATTTAACAATAATAATAATGAAATTATTGATACTACTACTAATAATAGAAGTAATAATAATAATAATAATAATAATAATAATAATAAAGTAATGGAATAAATAATAATAATAATAATAATAATAATAATAACAATAATACTAATAATAACAATAATACTACTACTACTAATAATAATAATAATAATAATAATAAAGTAATGGAATAAATAATACTACTACTACTAATAATAATACTAATAATAACAATAATAATAATAATAATGGAATAAATAAATAATAATAAATAATAATAATAGAATAAATAATAATAATAATAATAATAATAATAATAAAGTAATGTAATAAATAATAATAACAACAATAATAATAATAATAAAGTAATGTAATAAATAATAATAATAATAATAATAGTAATAATAGAATTAATAATAATAATAATAATAAATGTAATGTAATAAATAATATAATAATAATAATAATAGAATAAATAATAATAATAATAAATGTAATGTAATAAATAATAATAATAATAATAATAATGTAATGGAATAAATAATAATAATAATAATAATAATAATAATAATAATAATAATGTAATGGAATACATAATAATAATACTTTATTATTAATTATATTAATATCACAATCATTATTATTAGTATTGATATCATTTTTTGCATTATTCTCATTTCTCATATGAGTGAATCTGAGAACTTTTTGTTTTCATGAATTTTCAAGGTATTTTGGAAACACAAAGTAACACAAAAACTAAATTCTTCCTTTCCACAGGAAACAAAATACAACAAAAATAATCCATCACTGTAAATCTATTAATCTATTCCAATGACTGATTTTTTGACTATACCTCTCCTGTACTGAAGGGTTAATGATTCAGATGTTCGGCGACTACTTGACGTCGTGGTTTTATTTGCACCTTCATTCAGGCAGAAATGTGAAAAAAAAAAAAAAAAACAACTTAAAATCATAACAAGAAAACTCTCCATATTTGTAACAATGTAGAATAGATGTTTCGCTTACCTTTGCTGCGTTGCGTTTCCTGTAGCCGTGGCGTCCGGTTGGCGAGTATTCCTTATAGTCTTTGCCTTACCCCATAAGACGTCTGTATCGTTGCCTGTCGTAGATCTTCTGAAAACTCCAAAAAGGTACAAGAAACGGGAAAGAACCCCTCTGCACATGGCTTTAGGGCGCACAATTAAGAAGGATTCTCGCTCTGTCTTTTGCTTGGTTTAACAAAACTAATGTTTACTCATTTGCAGCTCAGTAAAATTCTAATGTGCCTAATGAAAGAGGAATCTAGTGACAGGCACGTTTATTGCCCTTCATTAGCATCCTGCTTAATTTAATATAGATCGGAATAGACATTAGGGAGCCTGCAGGAGGTTAAATGGTGAAAAATATAAGAAATTAAATCACAGATTATTGAATTTGCTGTTTAGTTTCAGTGACACCTAACAGACACAACCCATTAGGCATGTAACACCAGACGCCGAGTCGGCTCCGACTAAGGGAATTAATGTATTAACTTAGGAACATTAAGGACTCAATGGAACCAAAAAATGTAGATTGGCCATACAGGTTTCATAGCTGTAGGCCGGCCGTTCCATCCAACTGCCAATGACACATGCATTCATGGCTGAGCCAAGCGTGTATGTGTTTTCTATAGGGAGAAGGGACTAAAGGGCCTTTTCCGTGGGTCAATGATCAGTCCAACACTCAAGCTTGTCAAATCTCTTGTTGCCATTATGTTGCCAATTGCTCGTTGACTTTTATGTATTGTATCTATCTGTACATCCTTGTGGAAATGGAAGCTGCACCAGATCAAGTAGGGAGCCACTTGGTAGTGACTGAGAGATGGCAGGGACGGTTTATTACCATGATTGACCACTAGGGCTGATGATGGGCATAAGGTCTGCCAATGGAAAAACACCTTTAGGCTGAGGCCCCACGTTGCTTTTTTTGTTGCAGATTGTGTTGTGGTTTATGGAGCCAAAACCAGGAATGGATTGAGCAGAAGGGAGAAGTAGAAGAACTTCCTATATATTTCCCACTCCTTTTGTAGCCATTATTGACTTTGGCTCAAAAAAACGCAACAAAATTTGCAACAAATAAAGCAACATGTGGCATTAATGTCGACCACTGTCAGACTCCACTCATGATGGTCCGGCTTCCCTGACGACAAAAGGATTGGACATGTTCAATCCAACAGCCCAGTCCTTTTCTCTCCTGATATCTGACATGTTGGGCAGAACCTGTAGACATTCAAAGGTCCAACAGGCAAAGTGAAGTGGTTGGGCTCCGCTAGTATTAGTGCCACGTGTATGTTCAGCTTCACTTTATAGACAAGAGTCTCAGGAACATCCAAAGTCTTGCCACAATGGGCCTGCAGAAATCTTAGAATTAGGGTTGAGCAATCGGGATTGGAAAAGATTGGATTCCGATCGGTGATCAAGTAAATTTCACAATTGCAATCAGAATTCCGATCTTTTCCAGCAGGATCAAGGTTATCTCAAGATCTAAAAGTGACTTTTCCCATAGAGAAGCATTGACTAGGGTTGAGCGAACAGGATCGGCTGGAAAATGATCAGAAATCTGATTTTAAAATCCATCCTGAAATCTCAAGATCGGCTCAATTCTACTTAGAATATATTTCACTGCGTTATTAGGATTCATAAACCAAGAAAATCCAAACACCAAGAATATTGAGATGCTTGTAGTGTTTTTATTAGGTAGCAAGTGCGTGACGTTTCGGTGCGCACTCACAACATGAGGCCTGAATGCAAAAACTCTACCAGGTCCCTCAAGTATAATGTATCATAGTGTTGGTCTCTTGGCATTGAGAAGATACACGTTATCAGCCCTCTTAAGGGGTTGTCTAAGAATGTTTAGACAAGTGGGATGAGTGGGAGGACCAGGTCAGTTCTCATTGAAGTCAAAGGAGGCCGAGCTGCAGTACTAGCCCCCGGCCACTATACAGTTGATCCATGCAGGGGCCATCTGAGGACCCCTCACCAATCAGAGATTTATGGCCTTTCCTAAGTGCCTCGTGGACAAGTAAATGATTCTACAATATCAGTGTACTAGATGTCCTCTTGTGTCCTGAGAAGGGCTTTATGTATTTCTTTAGATGGAATTTATAGATGGAATACACAGAAGGTTCCTCGTGGGCGTTACCAAGAAAGATACAAATAGACAAACCTGTCCCCGCCCACCGGGACCCCTGAACATTTCTGCAACCGAATTTTCTCATTTTAGAGGAATCTAAAGAACATCTGAGCTTCCTTGTATGTCTTTTATTTTAATCTTATGAAACTTTCTTGTATAATTGAGCGAAGGAGGATCCGTAATAATATGTTCTGTATGAATGATATTATTGTTTACCGTGCACAGGAATGCCGTAAGTATTTTTACCATCAAAACAAGCCTGCGTCATCTTGGGCGTAGTTTCAGCCGTTGCCATTGTCTGACGCACAGAACTAATTGAGGTATCACGTGCAGCGTTCTGTACTTGTTCGGGTACGTGCGGGTAAATGGATGATATTTAATTTGATTTTGCATAAATACAATAGATCATGCTTTACCTGTCACTTCCATACCCATCAGTGTTATAGAATGCATGTATTCATGGGTCTAATTGAATTATTATTTGCTTGTGAAGCTGGAAAACACCCTTTATGATCTGCATTATTATTCCATATGGATGATTTATTGGCTGTGCACATGTGAGGAAAGCTTCCTGTCGTCTCAATCACATCCACTAATTACATTTAAGGGGCCAGTGATCAGCACTATATACAAGGAGTGGTCTGTAGGCAAATCCATATGTACTAGATGGAAATATTCTCTAGCTCCATAATCATGGAACCCATTTGATACAATGTGATGTAACATCTTGGTCTATTGCTATAACTTTGTATCTTAGAAAAATCAAAGTTATAAAGTCCTGAGATCAGAACAACGGACTGACACTTATTATCCAAGGCTTAGAGGGTCAAAGCAAATATCTCTGACATTGGAGGAGCTGGAAGGTCTGAGCATTGCAGAGACAACCCATTGACCTGTGTGTAGTGTTGAGTTTTGTTTCCCCTGTTGTGGCATTGCAGGGATATTGATCGCATTATATTTGGTTGCCTAACGTGGTGTTCACACTACCGTTAGTGTCCAAGGCTAGCGTCCCTTACAAAATATTAACAGATCCATCCTTAATAGTGGACATAATAACTCAGGGTGCAGGACTTTTGGTCCCATTTTTTTTTTAATGTACTAGTCGGACTACCCCTTTAAAGAGGACCTTCTACCACCTCTGCATCCTTAAAGGGGTTGTCCAGGAGAAACTGATAATTAACCCCTAAACTAAACTCCCTCCCCCACCTAACTTCTAATTTACATAAATTAAAAAGAACCTATAATGACCCATATCCCTGGAGCAGTCATGTGACCACTTCAGGGACACTTTCTGATAATCCGGTGATGTCCCATTTCACCACTTCCAAAACTGAACGTCATCATCACTCCCCCCTCCCCTCCCCCCTGCAATACTTACCAAGCCTTCCTGTGTCCTCCCTCTCTTCCTGTCTCCCTAGAGAGAGTGGGAGGGGCTAGTAATGGGCGGGATCGGTAGACAGTAAGATAGTGAGGGTGGGATGGGCTAGTAATGGGCGGGATCAATAGACTTAGTAAGATAGTGAGGGCGGGAGGGGCTAGTAAGGGGCGGGATCGGTAGACTTAGTAAGATAGTGAGGGTGGGATGGGCTAGTAAGGGGCGGGATCGGTAGACTTAGTAAGATAGTGAGGGTGGGATGGGCTAGTAATGGGCGGGATCGGTAGACTTAGTAAGATAGTGAGGGTGGGATGGGCTAGTAATGGGCGGGATCGGTAGACTTAGTAAGATAGTGATGGTGGGGGGGCTAGTAATGGGCGGGATTAGTAGATTTAGTAATATAGTGAGGGTGGGGTGGGCTAGTAATGGGCGGGATTAGTAGATTTAGTAAGATAGTGAGGTTGGCATGGGCTAGTAATGGGCGGGATTAGTAGATTTAGTAATATAGTGAGGGTGGGGTGGGCTAGTAATGGATGGGATCGATACACTTAGTAAGATAGTGAGGGTGGGATGGGCTAGTAATGGGGGGATTGGTAGACTTAGTAAGATAGTGATGGTGGGGGGGCTAGTAATGGGCGGGATTAGTAGATTTAGTAAGATAGTGAGGTTGGCATGGGCTAGTAATGGGTGGGATCAATAGACTTAGTAAGATGGTGAGGGTGGGGTGGGCTAGTAATGGGCGGGATTGGTAGATTTAGTAAGATCGTGAGGGTGGGGTGGGCTAGTAATGGACGGGATCGCTAGTCAGTGAGAGTGGCCAATTAGGCTCTAAACCGGGGTGTAGCTAGAGGGGGTGCAGAGGTAGCAGTCACTACTGTTCCCTGGACATTTGGGGGCCCCAAAGGTCCTATTGCTACATAAAATATACTTCTATATAAGGCACAAGGTAGGGGCCTCATACAGATTTTGCATTGAGGCCCAGGAGCTTCAAGTTAGAACTGTCAGGTGGGAGGTCCTTGGCTGGATCAGAGAGACAGGGACCGCCCACATGACAATAAAGAGCCAAATGAGCATATTGTTGATTAGGAATGGCAGGGGCTAGAGGAAAAAACATCCAAAAGCAATGGCGCTGTATCTATTGAAGACTTGGACTTGGCTGAGTTGGTGCAAGGTCTTATCTTTAATAAATGCAACAATACAAATATGTAAATGAGATAATTATTAACCCGATCCAGGCTGCGGCCTAACCCAAAGGAAGGCGATTGAGATTACGATCCCTCATTCCCCCGGCCCCCCCAGGACTCACCTGCACACGATATCCTTTACTGTGTATAAAACATTAGGCAGATTTGCATTGGTTAATACGACAATCATTCGGTGGTGATGGATTCTCGGCGCCCGCACATCCCGCTCGGCATGCATTGCTGTACATCCAACCCGGTGAATATTTCTCTTATTGTTTCCCACAAAGAAAAACACATGTAATCTCCATAAAATAATTTGCTGCCTATTTCTCATGCTGTCCGTCACGCATTTGGGAGAGATTTCTGTATTTCATTCCCGGATATTCTGCTGATGTTCTCACTTTTCGTTTAATATTAATGCCGGAAGCGACTTTATGGTGTAGATGGAGAGATGGAAATGATAAGAATCAACTCATATAATGTAAGCTGGAGACCGAGAATCTGTTTAATGGATTCACTACTTAAAGGGATACTCTTCTCTGAAACTTGGGATTAAAGGGGTTGTCTGGATACCGTAACTTTTGTTCACAGGATCATAGGTGGACTTATTTTTTGCAGGACAAATTGTACTTTTTAAGAGCAACACTTAATAGTCTGTAAAATTTATTGAAAAAAAAAATTCAGAATGGGGTGGAATTGGGAAAAAAAACACAATTGTACCATTTTCTTACGGGTTTCATTTTACCATGACACCATTTTACTATGGCACTTACCATATCTAAAAATGACATTAGCTTTTGCTGCAGGTCGGTATGATCATGGGGATACTAAATGTATATACATAGACTTTTTTCGTAATACAAAAATTTTGAAAAATAATTCCAAAAAAATATTTGTTGTTTTTTTAACCCCCTTTAGGGGACTTGAACCTGCAACCATGACATAGCCTGTAACACAGACATTTGAAAGGTAAGTATAGGTTATTTCTTTATTTTACAGTTTCCTACCAATGGGAAACTTATGTATTGGCCACAATATGGAGCAGCTGCAAAATGTTGCGGTGTTGGACCCAACATATACATATATGCATTGCATTGACTCAACATATACATATGTGCATTGCACTGACCCAACATATACATATGTGCATTGCACTGACCCAACATATACATATGTGCATTGCACTGACCCAACATATACATATGTGCATTGCACTGACCCAACATATACATATATGCATTGCACTGACCCAACATATACATATATGCATTGCACTGCCAACATATACATATATGCATTGCATTGACCCAACATATAATATATGCATTGCACTGACCCAACATATACATATGTGCATTGCACTGACCCAACATATACATATATGCATTGCACTGACCCAACATATACATATATGCATTGCACTGACCCAACATATACATATGTGCATTGCACTGACCCAACATATACATATGTGCATTGCACTGACCCAACATATACATATATGCATTGCACTGACCCAACATATACATATATGCATTGCATTGACCCAACATATACATATATGCATTGCACTGACCCAACATATACATATGTGCATTGCACTGACCCAACATATACATATGTGCATTGCATTGACCCAACATATACATATGTGCATTGCATTGACTCAACATATACATATGTGCATTGCACTGACCCAACATATACATATGGACCCAACATGTACACATATGCATTGCATTGACAACCTATTGATTTGACTGGGTGCCATGTAATATCTCATTTTACCTGCGGGGGCACTGCAAGAAAATGTAACACTTGCTGCAGATTTCCTGATAGATTACAGCTGATCCCCAGGGATCACTGCCATCAGGCAAAAGAGAATTGTCCAAAGTGAATGACCCATCTAATACAGTGTTTTAGAAGCTGGGGCAGGGACGTAGCTATAAGGAGTGCAGTAATGCAGTAATACACCGCCATCTAAGGGTGACCATACTCCTTACATTGCTAATTATTCCTCCATACACTAGCACGCTCGGATAAGCCTAATGTGCATGTGCTCTCAGTAGGACAAGGGGACTAATCTGCTGTAAGATTCATCAGGCTGCAAGAAAGGGATGGGCATGTTGAATTTCAGTATGCCTGATCTTTCTTTTCCTGAACATATTTCATCAGAGGAGAATCAGGGCACCCTAACACAGAACAGGTGGTAAGCCGCTCATCCTGATATTGGTGGGATTGGCTGCCATTTATCTCATGTAATTGGCACAGAAGAGACATGTGCACGAAGCCTGTATGGAGGCGAGCGAGATCTATTGTAGAAAGGTGTAGACACTCCACATGTCACTGCGCAAATTCAGCGTCCGACCCCTGTGGATCTGCCTACAGGAACGGTTTACTAATCTCGACACAAATGACATCAGAACTCAGGCACATAACTTAGTCAATCTCGTACGATGTCTCCGTAATGAAGACCAATCCCTCATTTTCACAGTAAAATGTCATTGTACAATGTTTTACACAACTACTTAAGGGGAACATTCTCCAGATACTTCGCGGAGACACCGATCATTACTTATACATGTCCTCCAGCTATCCCAAGTCAGATCATAGCTTTAATAGTTTGCATTTTAGGTGTCATTACTCCACAATCACCAATTTCACTTAGAATTACACAATATTACAGATCCCTCAGAGCTCATGCGCACTGCTGCAGTATAGGGTGGAGCTATACAGAGCCATAAAATGGTGACATTGAAAGTTTAAGGGGTCATATTGCACCTCCATATCAGGAGTCTATCTACTAGGGTAGCAGGGATAGGAGTTGTTATGTGGCCCAACAATTAAAAGTGTCCTTGTATATTCATTATGGATGATGGGGGCAGGGAAATAGAATTCAGACGCCATCTCAGGTTCACTATAGAAGCCCCGGGTTCCCCTGTTTGTTCCTCAATCACGCAAAAACGGCTGAAAGAATTTGGATGAAATTTGGCACATAGATAGATTGTAACCTTGATTAACACATAGGCTACTGTTATGAATTTATGTTCACATACTATATTACACTGCTCCTGCAGCCGCTTATCTCAGGTTCTGATAAAGCCAGGTCTGTTATCTCCCTATGTAAATACTCAGCTAACCCTCAGTCCATTGTGTACACACATTTGCATATTATCTGATCTGCTCCAGGCAGTGCTGACACACTGGATGGGAAAACACCTTTAATCCAAATTTGCTACTTTTAAATATGTTGGGAAAAAGAAAATCTAATTTGTTGCAAAATTCTAAAACAACGAGAGCTATGAAGGAGCCAGAAGTCACAGAGTTCTCCTCAAGCAGAGCTGAGGGGGATCATCGGCCCCAACAATCCGCTCATTACATGGTGTCCCAGCAAGTTGCTGAGATGCCGGAACAATCACAGGCACAGTGCAAGGAATGAGTTTAGTGGCAGGCCAGCTTGACAGCTGTCAAAACGCTGGAGCAGGCGGATCATCAACACCAACAACACGCTCATTATATGGTGTCCCAGCGAGCTGCTGAGATGCCGGAACAATCACGGGCACAGTGCAAGGAACGAGTTTAGTGGCAGGGCAGCTTGAAAGCTGCCGAAAAGCCGGAGCAGGTGGCTCATTTGACACCAAAAACACGCTCATTATATGGCTTCCCAGTGAGCTGCTGAGATGCCAGAACAATCATGGGCACAACACGAGGAACAAGTTCAGCAGCAGGTCAGCTTAAGAACTGCCGAAACGCCAGAGCAGGTAGATCATCAACGCCAACAACACGCTCATTATATGGTGTCTCAGCGAGCTGCTGACATGCTGGAACAATCACAGGCACGGTGTGAGGAACAAGTTCAGCAGCAGGACAGCTTAAGAGCTGCCAAAACGCCAGAGCAGACAAACCATTGTTGGTAGCAATTTGCTGAATATAGGCGGATCATCGACACCAATAACCCGCAGACACAAAGGCTAGTATACTATATTTATAACATCAATATCTCCTAGAAGTCACCTCTCATCTTATGGTGCTGTATATTTGCGCCATATGGCAGCACGGTGTCCCTATAGTTCTGTATTTCTGTAGGTGCTGTATACTCATGTGGATGAGACCTAACACTGAGACACTTATACAACCTCAGCCCAGACATTACAGCTTTCCTTCACCTCTATCGCACCTTTGAGCGCCTCCAATTTGTAATACAAATACTTGCGAATGACCTGCGGACAAACACGAACATTCCCACATGCGGAATCCTCATGTACTAACATTTACTTGTATGCAGTCATTTTAAGAATCTCATTTCTCACCCTAAAGAAGTCTCCATTGCTGTCTGTCTTTCGCACATAAACTCACATAGCATTTTGCTGCCAGAGGGGACAACGTGTTTCACAAGCCTTCACCGTAATGTGCAGCGAGACTCTCTGGCAGCCAGATGGTTAAGCTAAGTTTGTAAATGAATTCTGTTCTCCGCATATCTCCTTAAAGATAAGACTCCGAATTTTCTCAACGTCTTATTAACCTCGCAGCCTTCCTAGTCCTACCATAGCCATCCCCCGGCTGCGGAGGTTTTCCCGTACTCAGCACATCGGCGTGTTAGCGAAGCCTGCGGGGCACGTAGAGTTTTATCATTCTTATGGCGAATCTATACACTTGACTGGACATTAAAATGGATATCAAAATTCATCAAGCCAATTTCCCGCGCTCACTGTCTCTGCCTGTCTTTGTCCCCGTCTGACGTTTTTTTTTTTTTTCCCTTCGTTGCCGGTGCGAGCCTGGAGGAGACATCGTATCGGAGCTCTGTCCTCTTTGGCTGCGTTTCCCGTGATTTACGCTGCTGTTCTTTTTGTACAAAAAAATATTGGCACAGGACGATGGAAATTTCATCGCGTCTCTTGCTGGATCAGCAAGCTTAACCTACCAAAATCTGGTGTTGTGCAATGTTTTTGACTGATAATCAATCTTTTTTTTGCTCGACAGTTGTTACGGGGACATAGACGAGAGGAAGTGGCAGATGTGTTTTGTCTTCTGAGAGAAGGGGTTGTAGGTGTGCCGGGAAAAAAGTAACAAGTCGTGCATATCCAAGCCAGTCCCGTTCCCGGGAGCGAGCAGATTCACTCGTGGTGTCAGCACCGTCACTTATGATTTCATTTGTCAAGTAATCTAAAATCGACGACCTGATGTCCCTGTAGCATTCCCATCGCCACCTCTACTGGAGGATACAGGGAAAACGCCTACCTAGTATATATAGATCAAATTCCATGACAATCCTCATTGCTGAGACAATTTATCATCAGAGACTCGCAAATCCATTAGGAGATAGGGAGGGATTTTATTTATGGACACAAATCAAAGAACTTAAATTGACCCCCCAGGTCAGGAGCTTCAAGGGGTCTTCTAGCTCTAGGATATTGATCACCTACCCAATATTTAAGATGGTGGTGCAGGTCTGAAACCTGACATCGAAGGAGTAGCTATACAGGGCACAAATGTAGCAATTACTACCAGGGTTGACATCTTGTATCAAGGGCGGAGCTATAGGGGACACAAATGTAGCAATTACTACCAGGGTTGACATCTTGTATCAAGGGCGGAGCTATAGTGGACACAAATGTAGCAATTACTACCAGGTCTGACTCTTTGTATCAGAGGCGGAGCTATAGGGGACACAAATGTAGCAATTACTACCAGGGTTGACATCTTGTATCAAGGGCGGAGCTATAGTGGACACAAATGTAGCAATTACTACCAGGTCTGACTCTTTGTATCAGAGGCGGAGCTATAGGGGACACAAATGTAGCAATTACTACCAGGTCTGACTCTTTGTATCAAGGGCGGAGCTATAGGGGACACAAATGACAATGATCCTGAGTCTGTAGCATCGGTCAGTGGTGTTTTTTGCCCAAAATGGAGGAAATTGGTAAAAATGGAGGCCGAGCCTCCTTCCTCCCCAGACGTACAATCATCATTAGCAAACCAAATTGAAGAACCAGACGAGCTAGAGCTCACTTTTCAATGGCTTTCTACCCAGTTCCTAGCTGCCATTATCTCCGGCACTATTGAGGCAGGCTGGGAGGATCTTGGTCTCCTCCGCCATCATGTCCAGGCACTACGACTCTGCTACGGAGGATCATTACAAGCCTCTATAGGCTAAGGTGGACGACATGATATTGCAGATGACAACAAAATGTGGCTGACCTCAAGATCAACCGCACCATTACATTGGCGAGCCTCCATAATGGTCATCCTGCTATGGTAGATCTGTACGTGTAGCATTGCCAGTGTTACTATAGCCGGTATATCTGCCTTGTTATCCCAATTTCACATGTCCTTCCACTACCCTTTGCACCTATATGAGGGGTGATTGTTGCTGCCCCTGTCCACGCCCATGACCACCAGTCCAGCGACTATGTCAGTCACAGATATCATGTTATTGTATTTTCCAGATTATTACGCAGTCCGTTTCCGTATTTAGCAGGATGCTGTCAGCGGCGAATAATATAATCAGATCTTTATCCAACGTCCACCTGGATTTGTTCCCTTTGTTTAACTTCAGACCACTGGGTTCTTGCCAATGGAAATCTCCACCCAAAACACGTAAGGCTTTTGTGCCAACTGTTTGTGACTCAGCCACAATAGCAGCTCCTGCCAATCTCTCTGCCAGCTCTGGGCTCCTTCTCCCCATCTTTAGGAAGATGCCAGCATCAACAAAGCAATCAGAAACTAGGAATTTATCGGCACGATGGTGACCAGGGAAATCATGGGCTCTCCAGTTATATACATCTGTATGATGGCCTATATAGTAGACAAGTATACGTAGCTATAAGGAGCCTTGGCATTTACGATACTGGTGTGAATGTGCAGACGCAGCAGAACGGAGATGCAGATCGTTGTGTTTTGGAATATAGAAGAAACAATGTGACAAATCCAGCTCTGCTACACAAATTGACCAAGGGTATACATTTATATTGTACAGTTCCATGATGCATACATTATCTTATATTGCTATAGATTAAATCCCAGTATTTTATTTCATTGTATAAAATTATTTTTAGGCTGAGGCTCCACCATGCAGAAACGCAGCTTTTTTTGTTGCAGATTTTGCTGCAGTTTTATGAGCCAAAGCCAAGTGAGGACCGAACAGACGAGAGAAGTAAAAGGGTTTCATTTATAGTTTCCATTTCTTTTGTATCTACTATGGCAAAATCCACTGCAAAATCTGCAACAGCAACAAACATTTGTGTTATTTTGTTGCAGATTTTGCAGCAGTTTTTTGAGCCAAAACTAGGAGTGAATTCAGCAGAAAGGAGAAGTAGAACTTCCTAGATATTTCTCATTCCTTTTGAAGCAAGAGTAAAAGTAGCAAAATCTGCAACAAAAAAGCAGCTTTTCAGCTAAACGGGGCCTCAGCCTGACCCTTGGTTCACATCTGGGTTTGGTAATCCATTTGGGAAGTCCGCATGGACAGAATACCGAATGCATTTGCAAGTGGTGTGCAGTGAAAGCACACGGACCCCATAGACTATAATGGGGTCCGTGTGCTTGCCGCGAGATCTCTGCATGAGAAAGTACCGTGCGGAGATCTCGTGGCAAGCACATGGACCCCATTATAGTCTATGGGGTCCATGTGCACACCACTTGCAAATGCGTTCAGTAGTCCGTTCAAGGGGTCCCCATGCGGACTCCCCTGAACAGAATACCAATGCAGATGTGAACAAGGCCTTAGGCAGATTTTTTCCTATACACTAAGTCCACTCCTTTAGCGCTTTACTTGCCGTTCCATTACATTACATTGCCCCCCCTAGAGGTAATAAGGCAACTGCAGAAATCGTGTCCATATAGAACATTCCTCTTCCTGTAGGTTCCAGGACTCGCATTCAATCTCCCATCACACGTAATTCATGAACACTTAATGACTTAATAGCAGATATAAATATTTGTGCAGACATTTAATTTTCAGAAAAATGTATTTTACACGTTGTCTTCTTCTCGGCTGCAGTGACACGAGCGCGAGGGAGATGTCATCTTTTGTTAGGCTCACGTCCATCTTTTGTGCAGCCCGGGATGGTCGGTATTCACCAGGACGGGTTGTCGCTTGAGTTGTTTTTTTATCACTTGTCAGTGTTTTCAGCAGCTTTATTGTTTGGTGATTGCTTGCAGCTAATTATCTTATATATGTTATTAGATCCATGACACCGGAATAATTTAACAGGGGGAACTGCAAAAGAAAAAAAGTTGGATCCCTTGTTAGTAATGACTGGTGATTTGTAGAACCGCTCGATGGCAACTATAGAACTGAATTGTGATTGCCTGCCTTTGGTTCTGACTATTTGTATGGATTACCCAAAGCACGAATTATCTTATGTGCCTGTGTAATGATTGACTTGGATATGTCTCCGGACTCAAAAGCAATTTTGATACTGATGGCCACAGGACGGCCGGTCCCAGCACAGATCCACCGATACAGCTCTTCCCCTATAGCATTGATCAGGAGCCTGAGCAATCTACAGCCATTCAAGTAATAGGTCCCTGGCAGCACCGCTATACAATGATGGCGGCCATCCTATTACTTTAATAGGGGCTAGTCTGCTTTAATTCCCCGTCCACTGTTGTAGCTTCCAGTGCCGCAAGGCACATGTTTCAGTGGATCTGTGTGGAGTTTGATCATTTGGGGACAAAAACTACCTTTAATATACAGAAAAAGGTCACAAAAACTGCTGCTAAGGCCCCCCCATAGTGAGCCACAACCAAAAAGTACTGCTGCTAAGGCCCCCCATCGCGAGCCACAATCAAAAAGCACTGCTGCTAAGGCCCCCCATAGCAAGCCGCATCCAAAAAGCACTTCTGCTAAGGCCCCCATAGTGAGCCACAACCAAACAGCACTGCTGCTAAGGCCCCCCCATAGCGAGCCACAACCAAAAGCACTTCTGCTAAGGCCCCCCCATAGCGAGCCACAACCAAAAGCACTGCTGCTAAGGCCCCCCCATAGCGAGCCACAACCAAAAGCACTGCTGCTAAGGCCCCCCCATAGCAGCCACAACCAAACATCACTGCTGCTAAGGCCCCCCATAGTGAGCCACAACCAAAAAGCAATGCTGTTAAGGCCCCCTATAGTGAGCCACAACCAAAAAGTACTGCTGCTAAGGCCCCCTATAGTGAGCCACAATCAAAAATCACTGCTGCTAAGGCCCCCCATAGCGAGCCACAACCAAAAAGCACTGCTGCTAAGGCCCCCCCATAGCGAGCCACAACTAAAAAGTACTGCTCCTAAGGCCCCCCATAGCAAGCCACAACCAAAAAGCACTGCTGCTAAGGCCCCCCATAGCGAGCCACAACCAAAAAGCACTGCTCCTAAGGCCCCCCATAGCGAGCCACAACCTAAAAACCCTGCAGAAAAGACCTTGGTGAAAGTGCATTATGTTTTTTTCCTCTGCCAGCTGTCTCTATTATACCTGTATGGAAAACACCATTATTTATAATGCTGTAAGGGGCGATAGCGTACAGATCATATTGGAAAGGACCAGAGTAACAGAATTAGCTGACCAGATATGTTACATGAACTTAGTATCAAGGTGGGCGGCCAAGAACACCCACCTACACCCATCTGTACTTTGCCATAGGGCACCTTCTGCTTCCAATGGGCCGCCATCCATTGTAAGGAGACACCTAGACATCACACACTATTTTATTAACCTCCAATCTGACTTGTATAATTTCTTATACGTCTTGTGTTCTCTTTGGACCAATGAATTCACTTCTTAATCCAACAAGCCTTGACTTATACGCTTCTCAGTTGGATCCATCGGTAACGATCAGTTCACAGAATGGAACTTACCCCAAGTCATTTTACGTGTATGGAAAATTCCCATAAGCGCCTGTTAATTGTCTGTTGTGCTAATACGTCTCCGACATCGCACGGCAATGACTTTACAATAATATTTCTTCAACCTGAAGCTGTTCTGAGCCTGAACCTCAGACAAACGTCCTTCCTTATTTTCTCAAACAGTTCACGACAAGGTTCAGGCCGGGGTGACAGCCCTTTGATTGACACCCAGACAGGGTGTTGGTAATTTTAATAAAATTGAAGGATGAGGCCGTACTGTACCTTAGATGAGGCGGCAGGATAATATTATTGATTATAAATTTTAATGACAGCACCTGTCGTAATTAGTTAAAGATCGCCATTGTGCCCGCGGCCGTCCGTGATGACACCCAGGAACAAGTAACAACACAAAGCTCGCATACTTAACGCAGAAAGGAGGAACTCGGCGCAGGAATGTGACCAGGGCACAATGTATTTACCAAACATTGCAGCGATTGTAACGCTGACAGGTGACATAATGCAACATGACATCGGCTTTTATTGCCATCAGCACAACTGCAGGTTGATATAAGAGCTTAAATGGAAATGCAGACAGGTTTATGTACAGAGTAAGCAACGCAACGATAAGCAGAATGTTCTTGGCTGAACCTTCTATCACTTCAGTTCATAACCTCAAAATAAAGGGAATTCAGAAGCCGATTCTTCCCAAAATATAAACTGATAGTAAATGTAACAAAATACTAATAAAATAATGATAGATATATAAACACAGATGGATGGATGGATGGATGGATGGATGGATGGATGGATGGATGGATGGATGGATGGATAGATAGATGATAGATAGATAGATAGATAGATAGATAGATTGATATAAGATAGATAGGAGATAGATAGATAGATAGATAGATAGATAGATAGATAGATAGGAGATAGATAGATAGATAGATAGATAGATAGATAGATAGATAGGAGATAGATAGATAGATAGATAGATAGATAGATAGATAGATAGGAGATGGATAGATAGATAGATAGATAGATAGATAGATAGGAAATAGATAGATAGGAGATAGATAGATAGATAGATAGATAGATAGGAGATAGATAGATAGATAGATAGATAGATAGATAGATAGATAGATAGATAGATAGATAGATAGGAGATAGATAGATAGATAGATAGGAGATAGATAGATAGATAGATAGATAGATAGATAGATAGGAGATAGATAGATAGATAGATAGATAGATAGATAGATAGGAGATAGATAGATAGATAGATAGATAGATAGGAGATAGATAGATAGATAGATAGATAGATAGGAGATAGATAGATAGATAGATAGATAGATAGATAGATAGATAGATAGGAAATAGATAGATAGGAGATAGATAGATAGGAAATAGATAGATAGGAGATAGATAGATAGATAGATAGATAGATAGATAGATAGATAGATAGATAGGAGATAGATAGGAGATAGATAGATGGATAGATAGATAGATAGATAGATAGATAGATAGATAGATAGGAGATAGATAGATAGATAGATAGATAGATAGATAGATAGATAGGAGATAGATAGATAGGAGATAGATAGGAGATAGATAGATAGATAGATAGATAGATAGATAGATAGATAGATAGGAGATAGATAGATAGATAGATAGATAGATAGGAGATAGATAGATAGATAGATAGATAGATAGGAGATAGATAGATAGATAGATAGATAGATAGGAGATAGATAGATAGATAGATAGATAGATAGATAGGAGATAGATAGATAGATAGATAGATAGATAGATAGATAGATAGATAGGAGATAGATAGGAGATGGATAGATAGATAGATAGATAGATAGATGATAGATAGATAGATAGATAGATAGATAGATAGATAGATAGGAGATAGATAGATAGATAGATAGATAGATAGATAGATAGGAGATAGATAGATAGATAGATATCGAAACACGGACAGCACCAGCATGAGCAGATTGCTATCCTACAGGTACAAACAAGTCCCAATACACAAAAATGCAAAAATAAGGAACGCTCTGTAGATAATTGGGGAAAATGTGGGTTTATTGCCCCATATAAAAAAACAATGTTTCATCTCAAGACACTTGAAACTTTAAACCTGAAAAAAGTGTCTTGAAGTGAAACATTGTTGTTTTTTCCGTAAAGTCTGCAGAGGTAAACTCTGCAAAAACGCAGTTAAAAAATCGGGATGTGTTTTTTGATGCAGTTTTTTGCTGCACGGGGCCTTAGGGGCATTTTTGTCTCCTGCTGGAGCTTCAGTCTCTACTTTAGATCACTGGTCGAAAACATAAAACTAAAATATTTACTTAGAATACATGAAATAATCTGTAAAAACTCCCAAAATTTCATTGGGTTTGTTAAATTCAATGGCTATGAAAGTTCATTGACAACGGATTTTTATTTATTTATTTATTTATTTATTTTTTGGATCAGTCAAAATTCATATAAAAAATTTTTTAAAAATAAAAATAAAAAAAAGTAAACCTAACTCAATTAATTTAAATACATGAGAATAAAAGTTCTAAATTTGATTTTTTTTTTTTTTAAATGAATCTGCCTAATTGGAGATAATTACAATAATACCCGGTCGGCCGGCGCCTTGTTAGATGACTATTAGGATAATACTTTACATTCGCACTTTCTTCTGCTTTGTATTGAAATTAAGAAATGGCCGAAGAATTCTGGAACTCCTTCGTTTTATTTGTTTCCAATTGTTGCAATTTTTAATTTTTATTTTTTTTTTACGAAGGATTGAAAACCGACTTATCGTTATTTAACTTTTTTTTTTTTCTTACACCCGGTAAAACACCCACGGACTAATCAACTGTCACGTACGAGTGAAGGAGACGCATTAGGCAAGACAGGAGGAATCTTGTGAAAATCGGCGTAAAGGAAAGGTTATCTTTTCAGTTTCTTAAGGAAGTTGACATGTTTTTTTTCCCTTTGTGTTGACGAGAAGCTCGATGATTCTTTGATCACTGATAAAGGCATGCTAAGGTGAATTTTAATTATGACTAAATTGTTGTATTACTGTTTCATACCCTGAACATCTGTTCCCTTCAGGAACGATGATTTATGCAGGCTATCAATGCAGACAGCCTGGTGCAGCTTATGTCACGCTTAGTGGGAAGCTACCGGATCGCCTTCTCAAAATCCCCTCAAATAGACGGTCATTTGACGAGTCCAGGTTGGCCTATGATACATAAATAAAAAAAAATAAAAAAAATACAAAAAACCCCCCAAAAGCAAAAAATTAACCCCTCTAAAAAACAAAACTAAAATAAGAAAAAAAACAAAATAATAATAAAAAAACTAATTTAAAAAAAAAAAAAAAAAAAACTTCAAATTTTATTTTGCAGACAATTGTTTTTTTTCTTATAGAGTGGAAAATATTAAATAAGCCATAGGCAAAAAACACCCGTTCTCTTCCCGGCCGTGGGGAATCTCTTCTAGTCTATGGAAGGATCCGTGAAAATGAACAAAAAATAGAGCGGTCCATTAAAAAAAATAAAAATAAAATAAATGGACGTGTGAAAAGCCGACCGAAAGGTGATCTAAAAATTTAATGGCCGTTACAAAAAATAACCATGTTGAATGTTATGTACATGAGGCCTAATGTGGGAGGATTTGGCTCTTGGAAAGATGAACATGTGGTCAATGGCGTCCCCTGTGCTGCCGCAGACTTTCCATCTTCTTCTCGAGACTGCCTCTCCCGGGCGTCTTCATCCAAAAGCGCTCACTGCACATGTCCATCAGCCATTTTCCTGTGGCCTCTTACACAATTGGCCACAGGAAAATGGCCGATGGAAATGCGCAGAAGAAGCGAAGAAGAGACGGTCTTGAGAAGATGATGGAGGGCGTCGCTGGAGAGTCTACAGGCAGCACAAGGGATGCCCCCGGACCGCCCCCTGTGCTATCTGGAGACTCATTTGCATACAATGAAAACTGGGAATATCACAGGAACGGCGGCACCGGGAAGACTTCTATAGGTAGGGGAAGAATAGGCTTTCTTAAGGCTATTCCTACGTGGCAGTCCTGAAAAAAAGGATTCTAATGATTGAATCCCTTTAAGTCCAATGTCACACTGTGGAGGAGATTGAGGATTTGGAAAAATGTCTAAAAGGCAACTTAAGAAGAGGTTGCCCAGACCATCTCCCACATTATCTGACATCCGAAGAGATGATGCCACGTGCTAGGGGGACCATCCAGCACTTCACAAGTTCATTCACCTTGGCAGGGATCTTGCCCAGCTTGTTTTGGTGTCTGTCCATGCCAAGGACAAGACTGAGTTTCTTACCCATCCCAATAAAAAGGAGCTATAAAGGGAAGCTCCAACTTTAAGAAAGCTTTTCAATATCCTATCAGGAATTTTCGAATTAATAGGTGAGGAAGTCATCGATATAGGACTCTTATCTATAAGGCTGAAATGTGGTGACAAATAACTTCTCCATCTCAGGAGGACCAAGTAGGACTTGGTTATATGAGTTGTTCTACAAATCTACATATCCCTATAGAGACGTACAACTGTATAATCTGAGATCATTTCCCTTAGATTCCATGCTCATAGGGGCGAATACCTCTGTACCTACTACACATAGTCCTATGCAGCGCCGCTCTTCTATTTTCAAGTCCCATTGGTAAAGAATCGACAAAAAACGCGACCTCATGAACTTCTTTGACCTCATGAATGATCCTGAACATTAGAATTATTTAGTAACAACATCACAACGGCAAATTTGTAACAAAGGTCGATTGTAACTGGTGTACGCCTATAGGCAGAGCGACATCAGGTTGGAGAAGAATGGCTGTCAGAAGAAGAACGTGGAAAACCTGGAGCAGTGAGTAAGTGCATCATGACAACACGTAATGAAATACTGAAGAAAAAGTAGAGGGAACTGCTTGTAAATAGGTTAAGGAGCCCTGATTTTTGAGTCCAGACTCTTTGCCCGTTCACAGGTTACTTATGAAATAGGAAACTTGTGATATTCAACAATAAGAACCAAACTTATGTGTTATGTAAAAATTGAATAATTTAGGAAGGGATTAGATTACTCAGCCCTGAATCTCTTTCTTTTAGACAACCCCCATTATCAAGGGGTGCAGAGATAACAATCCCAACTGCGTCCTGGATTCGGAGGGGACCCAAAGGATATGCAACGACATAAGACGTCACCAGTATTGTAGCATCACAGATTTTGCATTGGGGCACAGAAGCTTCAAGTTATGTCTCTACCCATTCAAAGACATCAGGGAAACTTGTAACAGAAATATCATTAAACTACTAAAGGAATTCATCTATAGGAATCGTGTGGGGACATTGCCGGGACCTTCCTTTATGGAGGATCCCCCAATGGGTAGAGACATAACTTGAAGCTTCCGTGCCCCAATGCGAAATCTGCAATACCTTGCTACAATACTGGTGACTTCTTGTGGTTGGGTGTCCTTTGGGCCACCTCAGGCTCAGGACCCCGTAGCCATTACTACTTGGATTTTGATACCATCTGGTATGTAGGGTATTGGCAGGAGCCACTTTAATTTGGAAAGGCTAAGCTAAGTGGGATGGGCTGTCTTGGGCTTACAAAACAAGACTACATCTATTATCCATCAGTAATTGTAGATATGTATATGGACCCATTCATTTCTGAGGCCCCATATACATATTTGTAGTTTTTATGGGTGGATGTCTGGGTTGTAGAGGAGAGTCATGAAATATGGAGCAGGTGGTTTTGTGGCTTGGTCCATTCATATATTGGTCTATGATTATCATGAGTTCCAATCCATGTGCCATCCGTTCTGTTTTTACTGACCCATACACCGTGCATGAAGGCTGCTCCTTATTGCGTAGCTACCCTATAAGCCAATGTCCGACCCCTTCCCCGGGAGCATAGCCTGACCTATAAGACTCTTTATACCAATCGTTGGTCACAAGGACTAAGTCTACCCCCTAGTTCTACACTATTGGTGGTGTTACATCCCCCCATCTAGTTGTTTGATCTTCACCCCCATTATGCTACATTGTATCCCATTTTTGTCTCTCTTTGACCCTATAGCCCGTCCTTCCCATGCCGTATTATTTGGGGTTACAGATTACCCTATAAGGTTCACCTATTGAATTGCAGAAGGAAATATTCTTCTTCTTCTTCTTTTCTTTTCCCAACCCCATTTATATTAAAATAGAACAGAACTAAAAGCTGAAATTAAAGCATCAATAATTTTCAGCGGGATGAATTTTCATGAATTTTTTTCGTCTGCAATGTTGTGATTTGATGACATTCCGTTATGATACATAATGGCCCGAAAGACTTTGCAGTCTTGAAATGTAGCGATAAAGTTGCAGAAGATAATTCATCTAGTTAGGTAACATTTATCCGGTGTAATTATCCATGCATTATAGGTATTATGTACATCTACATTATAGTGACAGTCTTGCAGAACAGTTTTAAAACATTGGCTCTGAACTACATTTGATGTTTGTGACCCAGAGCTAGAGAATTGCGTCCGGTTCATCGGCTGAGCAGATAATGCATTTGATCATTGTATAATGAATATGTTTGTTCCACGGTTGTAATTGCAACAAGCTCATTATCCCCAATCTGCTTTTCCTGAGCTCTTCAAGTCAATAAACTTGCTTGTAGCAAAACATTTTTTCGATCAATATAGACGAGGTTTTAGAAATGGACACATCAGGCGGCCATTTCCCCAGCTCGCTATTCAATCTGCCCATTCACTGGGAACTAGTCAAATCATTGAGACAATAGGTGTGAAGTGGCTCCTGCCCCTAAATGTCACGCGTTTCTATTCAATTAATCTGCAAAGGGTTGTATTCTCATAAATAAAGCAAAATACAGAGGATACTGGAAAAATACTCTCAGGTCCAGAGGTTTCCCACCATTGGAACGTGCCCATCCTGTTATGTGGAAAGGGATTACTAGGATATGGCAGTGCACAGGTGCAGAACCAAAGGATCACCGGACCTAGTAAAAACCCTCATCCTGAGCAACTCTCTACCATCAGTCTCATCCCATCCGTATATTATAGCAATATCAATTCCTGTTCCTTCTCTATGTCATCCCATACCACCATGAAGACTAATTCACAGCCTTTTCAGCCCCCGTTGATGCCCCCTACACAGTAATCATCCCCTCCCCAAGTCCCTCCTTGATTATATACGCTGCTACTTTTTGGCATTAAAAGGTTATTTTTCTCCTTTCTGGCAGTGGAAGGCTGTGTATCATAAATCTTCTTCCCTTGTCTGACTGGAGTGCAGCAGAGGGCAGGGGTAAAAGTGAAGTTTAATCAGTCCTAGTGTGGTAAGGGTGACCTGTGAGCCGTCCAAATTATGGGCCCAGTCACAGAGGCGAGCAGTGGGACCTCTATAGTTACCCCAATGGCTGTGCATTATGAGAACTCGGACCCCCAAGATTCATTCAATGATCCTCTACTAGCAGGCTGACAACAGTGCTAGGCTGACAAATTTGACCAAACCCATGAGATGACTGTTTAACTAGCATAGCTCCCCCATACACATGCAAGCTCGGCCCGGCCAAGCATGCATGTGTTCTCTATACGGAGAGTGGAGAGAAGTCAGTGTTAGACACCCCTGGTCTATCGTCTTCAGATAAAAGGCACGCCATGTTAATTCACCTGCCCAATTCTTTTCTAGGACTTGAAGGACTTTGTATAAGACATGATCCACGTGTTCCAAAAACCATAGCTCCTTATTCTTGGTGATATTGGTTTGTGCCATTCTATGGTTGGGTTAAAATAAAAAAAAAATAAAAAATAAGCAAAATTTTTGAAGCCTGTAATGACGTTACTATACCACGGAGATACCCTGGAGAGTCCATGGATGGCACCCGGGGGAGGACATGTGCAACCTTTGCAGCTTGTTATCTCAATTACTCCTTTTAGATGGAACAATGAAGGTTTGGAGAATTCCTCCCGACCCCCTACCGGCACCTCGGCATCTATAGGCTGTTTTATGTCAGTCTGTGCCTGCCGCTCCATCATCAACCTTCTCTCTGCTAAAAGGGGGTTTCTATGTAACGACGCCTTGTCATTGTATTAGTGGATTCAGGAGACTAACAAGTCACCACATAGAGATAGATCAGAGATAAGGAAATATCTATCGATAGCAAAAATGGCAGAAATACGTTGATGGCCGCTCCCTCCTTTCTTTGGGCTCTTAGGCTGGTTGTTCACATGCAGGAATCTGATACAGAATTAAAAGCAAAATCCCGCTCAACATCCGCCTGTTCATCTCAATGCGAGGTAATAGCGGAAACAAATCCATGGATTCCACCTAAGAACTGCCATTGAAATGAGTGAGAGGTGGAAAATATACAATCAGAGCAAAATCGGGAAAAATAGGCAAGATCCAGTGGCTCTCTTCTCCAAATTCAGGATCAAAATCCACTTCAACTTCGGCATGAAATCATTGACAAACAGAATAAAAATCTGTTCTTTTAAAGTAACATTTTATTGATCTGTTGTGTGAATAAGGCCTTAGCCTAGGTCCATGATGGCGAACCTATGGCAAACGTGTCAGTGGTGGCACTTGGATCACTCTCTGTGGGCACCCATCTGTGGAAAAGATTGTACAATGTATGGGTCACTGTGGAGCAGATTGTACTGTGTATGGGTCACTGTGGAGCAGATTGTACTGTGTATGGGCCACTGTGGAGCAGATTGTACTGTGTATGGGCCACTGTGGAGCAGATTGTACTGTGTATGGGCCACTGTGGAGCAGATTGTACTGTGTATGGGCCACTGTGGAGCAGATTGTACAATGTATGGACACTGTGGAGCAGATTGTACAATGTATGGGTCACTGTGGAGCAGATTGTACTGTGTATGGCCACTGTGTAGCAGATTGTACAATGTATGGGCCACTGTGGAGCAGATTGTACAATGTATGGGTCACTGTGGAGCAGATTGTACTGTGTATGGCCACTGTGTAGCAGATTGTACAATGTATGGGCCACTGTGGAGCAGATTGTACAATGTATGGGTCACTGTGGAGCAGATTGTGCTGTGTATGGGCCACTGTGGAGCAGATTGTACAATGTATGGGTCACTGTGGAGCAGATTGTACTGTGTATGGCCACTGTGGAGCAGATTGTACTGTGTATGGCCATTGTGGAGAGGATTGCACTGTGTATGGCCACTGTGGAGCAGATTGTAGTGTGTATGAGCCACTGTGTAGCAGATTGTGCTATGTATGGCCCCTGTGGAGCAGATTATACTTTGTATGGGCCACTGTGTAGCAGATTGTGCTGTGTATGGGCCACTGTGGAGCAGATTGTACTGTGTATGGCCACTGTGGAGCAGATTCTTCTGTGTATGGGCCACTGTGGGACAGATTGTACTGTGTATGGCCACTGTGGAGCAGATTGTAGTGTGTATGAGCCACTGTGTAGCAGATTGTGCTATGTATGGCCACTGTGGAGCAGATTATACTTTGTATGGGCCACTGTGTAGCAGATTGTGCTGTGTATGGGCCACTGTGGAGCAGATTGTACTGTGTATGGCCACTGTGGAGCAGATTCTTCTGTGTATGGGCCACTGTGGGACAGATTGTACTGTGTATGGCCACTGTGGAGCAGATTGTACTGTGTATGGCCACTGTGGAGCAGATTATACTGTGTATAGGCCACTGTGTAGCAGATTGTGCTATGTATGGCCACTGTGGAACAGATTGTACTGTGTATAGGCCACTGTGTAGCAGATTGTACTGTGTATAGGCCACTGTGTAGCAGATTGTACTGTGTGGGGGTCACTGTGTAGCAGATTGTACTGTGTGGGGGTCACTGTGGAGCAGATTGTACTGTGTGTGGCCACTGTGGAGCAGATTATACTGTGTATGGCCACTGTGGAGCAGATTATACTGTGTATGGGCCACTGTGTAGTAGATTGTGCTGTGTATGGGTCACTGTGTAGCAGATTGTGCTGTGTATGGGCCACTGTGGGACAGATTGTATTGTGTGTGGCCACTGTGGAGCAGATTATACTGTGTATGGGCCACTGTGGAGCAGATTATACTGTGTATGGGCCACTGTGGAGCAGATTGTACTGTGTATGGCCACTGTGTAACAGATTGTGCTATGTATGGCCACTGTGTAGCAGATTATACTGTGTATAGGCCACTGTGTAGCAGATTGTGCTATGTATGGCCACTGTGGAACAGATTATACTGTGTATGGGCCACTGTGGAGCAGATTGTACTGTGTATGGGCCACTGTGGAGCAGATTGTACTGTGTATGGGCCACTGTGTAGCAGATTGTGCTGTGTATGGGCCACTGTGGGACAGATTGTATTGTGTGTGGCCACTGTGGAGCAGATTATACTGTGTATGGGCCACTGTGGAGCAGATTATACTGTGTATGGGCCACTGTGGAGCAGATTGTACTGTGTATGGCCACTGTGTAACAGATTGTGCTATGTATGGCCACTGTGTAGCAGATTATACTGTGTATAGGCCACTGTGTAGCAGATTGTGCTATGTATGGCCACTGTGGAACAGATTATACTGTGTATAGGCCACTGTGTAGCAGATTGTACTGTGTATGGCCACTGTGTAACAGATTGTGCTATGTATGGCCACTGTGTAGCAGATTATACTGTGTATAGGCCACTGTGTAGCAGATTGTACTGTGTATGGGCCACTGTGGAGCAGATTATACTGTGTATGGGCCACTGTGGAGCAGATTGTACTGTGTATGGGCCACTGTGGAGCAGATTATACTGTGTATGGGCCACTGTGGAGCAGATTGTACTGTGTATGGCCACTGTGTAACAGATTGTGCTATGTATGGCCACTGTGTAGCAGATTATACTGTGTATAGGCCACTGTGTAGCAGATTGTGCTATGTATGGCCACTGTGGAACAGATTATACTGTGTATAGGCCACTGTGTAGCAGATTGTACTGTGTATGGGCCACTGTGGAGCAGATTATACTGTGTATGGGCCACTGTGGAGCAGATTGTACTGTGTATGGCCACTGTGTAACAGATTGTGCTATGTATGGCCACTGTGTAGCAGATTATACTGTGTATAGGCCACTGTGTAGCAGATTGTACTGTGTATGGGCCACTGTGGAGCAGATTATACTGTGTATGGGCCACTGTGTAGCAGATTGTGCTGTGTATGGCCACTGTGTAACAGATTGTGCTATGTATGGCCACTGTGTAGCAGATTATACTGTGTATAGGCCACTGTGTAGCAGATTGTACTGTGTATGGGCCACTGTGGAGCAGATTATACTGTGTATGGGCCACTGTGGAGCAGATTGTACTGTGTATGGGCCACTGTGGAGCAGATTATACTGTGTATGGGCCACTGTGGAGCAGATTGTACTGTGTATGGCCACTGTGTAACAGATTGTGCTATGTATGGCCACTGTGTAGCAGATTATACTGTGTATAGGCCACTGTGTAGCAGATTGTGCTATGTATGGCCACTGTGGAACAGATTATACTGTGTATAGGCCACTGTGTAGCAGATTGTACTGTGTATGGGCCACTGTGGAGCAGATTATACTGTGTATGGGCCACTGTGGAGCAGATTGTACTGTGTATGGCCACTGTGTAACAGATTGTGCTATGTATGGCCACTGTGTAGCAGATTATACTGTGTATAGGCCACTGTGTAGCAGATTGTACTGTGTATGGGCCACTGTGGAGCAGATTATACTGTGTATGGGCCACTGTGTAGCAGATTGTGCTGTGTGGAGCCCTTCTCTATTTTTATCACACAGTATCTGTTTTCATAGCAGACAAATTATATTATTACAGACAATTGTGGATCCGCACAGTATTAAGGTTGCCATGTTGGCACTTTGTGATAAATTAGTGGCTTTTGAGTTGCAGTTTAGACACTTGGTCTCTAAAAGGTTTGCCATCACTGCCCTAGGTCTACACGGCAACTTTGGCTGCGACTCCCATCATGTAATCAACAATCTCTTTCTTTCCCTTACACTACTTCACCAATGTACATGAATGGAGTCACATTGCGACCCCGAGGGTGGACTGACTGTCGTAGTTGCCAGAAAATCCATCAGTGCTTTATCTTTTTGCAACTAGAAGTCCCAGACGCAGAACCCTCGGGGTCACAGTGGGACTCCATTCACTTGAATTGGTGAAGAAGTCGTAGGGCGTCACGGCAATATTGGGTTACATGACGGGTGTTGCAGCCAAAGTCACAACCTTACGTTTCAAAAATAGAAACAAAGTGATAAAATATAAATTCTAAAAATTCAATTATACATTTTTTTAAATGCTTGAAGCGATCGCTACTTTGTTGCCTGTGATAATTCCACCACCACGTAGCCCGGACCCTTCCCACATGCTGGAGCTGTCTATGAGACAGTCTCATGCTCACTCATTAGGAGATGACAATGATGTGTAGTGAATCGAGACAGCTGTAAGTGTGGCCGCACTTTCTCCCCTTCTCCATTTACTCAGCGCAACAAAAGTTCATGTGTGTTCATTTACACCACATTACACAGAATTACATTGCAATTCCTCTGCTCGGGGTGATTCCTTCAAAAAGTATTTTAGGTACTTAACATAACAATGTCAGCAAAACGTTCCCCCCCGTCCTTTGTTCGCGAGGATCTGTGAAGAGGAGACCTCGGAACAAAAAATATAAGGGTCAGTAAATTGCAGCTGCTCCTTCACGTTCTCAAAGGGTTAGGCATGAAACAAAAATATTGGATTTGTAATCTGGGTGGAAAATATAGGGTTCTGGGTTCTGGGCTTTGGTGGTGAATGCGGGATTTTCTATGGCTACAATTCTCTCTCCGTCTCCGAGCTCTTTTCAAGGATGTCATTTCAGGCCCCGAGATATTTAATTAACATAGTCCTATACATTGACCTGTTATGCTCGCCTGTTAACTCCAAAGAGACGGCCTCATTGGTGGAAGCGCAACAGAGTTAAAGTGTATTGGAAAACTCCCAAATATCCCCCGCAACTGGACCCCATTCAGAATCAGTAAGCGTGTGATGAGTGAAGTGGTTTTGAATATCGCCTTTAGATTCCATGCTGTTCCAAGGCCAACCCCGAACATGGCAACTCTTATTTCTTTACACAGTACCTCTTCACTCTCAATTTAACCCAAAAATCTGATGAACCCATTACGGCAAACTTGATTTCATGGAACAAGGCGTAGATATAGTTACAAATGATCAATCACCAGCCGGGAAGCAAAGCAGCACAGCATTAACACTTCACACCATTTTGGTCCACTTGCTCAAGCATAAGATCGTCGAGCCTATTTAATGCGCAGTATAAAGCGAGGCATGACTCACGCTGGATTTAAGAAGCCCCCGACATCAAATTATTTCTAGATTTTTCTTCCCTAAAGGTCATTAAATATCAAAATGAACAAAAAAAAAAATAAAAAAATTATAATAATAAAATGCCCAAATTTTTGAATTTTTTTTTTGAATTCTCGTAAATCATTCCTCCTATCCGACGTTCGATGGCAAAGCACCATGTGAATCAACCTTTTGTTCGGGCGCCTTGTAACGCTCGCAAACCCCACAGGCATACGTTGTCAATTTAATGGAATCGTCGTTGAAGGAAAACAGCTGTGAAAGATTGCTTTAAATACGGCGACGTTGTACTTGTCATTCTGCTCAATGGTGGAAGAATCCAAATTTAGATAGGCATCAGTATTTAAGAAAATGACTGCTAAAGCTCCTCTCGTAAGCACCTAAGGGACAATACGATTTGACAAGCGGCATGTAAACAAAAATACACAGCAGATGTTGGATTAGTGCGAAAATACAAAAAAAATCGGCACAATCCTGTAGTTTTACCTTTGGAATCGGAGGTTCTATCGATCGGCGTCGCGTGAGGTCGGCCGTCTGACTTATCCTTCGTCCCGTTCGCGCCTTCTGGACAAGGTTCCAAACCAATTTTTGTTATTTGCCGGCGATCGGTATACAAAACACGCAAGACAAAACAGACAAAGACAGATGGCGGCTTATTAACTGGTAAAGTAGAACATTGTTCACAGATTATTCTTCTGTTTACTAAATAGTCAAAGTTTCTTTACGGTCGGAGACGACGCGCGTGGAATACGATTGTGACAATCTGTCAGATCCAGGGACAGTCGTCCACCTTAAGGCCGTCTATGGCATCAGACAAGACAATATATCTCAGCTGGTTCTATGGACGTCTTCATCTTCTATATAGAAATGAAACCAAAGAAAGGTTATTTTGTTGTCCTTTTATTTTGGTTACATTTGTTTTTGAGACCCAGCACATGAGGTTAATATTGACCAAACAGTGGAACTTTACCCCAATGGTAGATATTGGACAACGATGATAAAATCAACATGGACCCTTTGAGGTTACCGAAGACAAGTCACGACCAGAATGGTGTAGCAATGGCCGATCTCACCTCCCTATTCCAAAAACATTCCTGCTTGGCCAAGTGAATACAACCAGAGGTGAAGGCTTATTAGACATCCAAGACTGTAAAAAATCAATGTAACAATTGCCGTATTAGTTATTATCCAAAATTCCAGGAATCTTATATTAGCTGGAGGAATCACACAGGCAGTTTTTGATTTAGTTTATTGAACCAAAGTCATTGGCACATCCAACAGGAAGGAGAGGTCTACAGCGTACGGCCAACTTGGGTGAATGCAATGGCGTCACCCAAAAATGCAAACAACTTTTTGATAAATTAAAGCCTTATATTTATTGTATAAAAATAGGCCATAAACAAAAAATAATTGCCCCATTTACTTACTATGTATTAGTTTATAGGGCAGATCTCATCTGTGCAATGTAGGGAAGACCAAGTCTATAGACAGGTCACGTATCAGTCACCGTAGTAGTAAAGGTCGTCAATCTGGAAGAGGTTGTCCAGGAGGTGAGGTGAAAAAAAAATACAAAAAAATCCAACATACTCACCTGTCCCTGGTGCTCCGATCCATCCCACTTCTGCTGCTTCGGTGTATTCCTTCTGGCTGTGACATCTTGGGTCCCTTTCCTCCCGCTACTGATTGGCCTAGTCAGTCATGTGACCTCTGAAGCCAATCAGTGGAAAGGACCCAGGGATGTCACCGGTGAGGACTTACTGTATTCTTTGCTGATGCCACCAATTGGCCTCAGCAGTTACATGCAGAAGAAAATGCAGAACTGGACTATGCCGGGACTCTTCTTGAAGACTTTTTCCACTGCCGACTTCAGTTAAACACAACGAGCATCCATGGAGACCTGATGGACCTCATTATAGTCAACAGGTTCTAGTGATCCATTGGTAAATATTGTATAACATGAAGTATCATACAATGCAATTGTTCTATTCCAAAATTTGTCTTATGGTGGGCTGGAGGCCCCTCTGGTGTGTGACTGTAGATGCCACTATTACAAGGCTCGGGTCCACTCTCTATTGTTATTCACTTGACATTGCCCAAAATTCTGCTGATTTTACATCACTTTTTCTATGAAAACACAAATGTTTCTGTTTCTTCCTTCCTTGTCATAAAAACTCCGTATTTAGAGACAACGCTTCTTCCTTTGAAGCAACATTGCCAATGTAAATTACAATATTATATCATGGATAGTTGGATATTTATACAGAGAAGATCTTTCAATGAAATTTTAGAATTTTTTTGTAACTTTTTAAAAATAATTAACAATATGGATTGTTTAATGTTCCGGGGTTTCATCTGAATATAGCTAGTAGTGTGGCCACTGTGCAAACAAATACTGGGCCTGCGGAGCCCTAAGGGCTAAGAGCTCATAGATTGTAAGCTCTTGCGAGCAAGGCCCTCAGTCCCATTGTGTGAAATGAAGTTCTTTGTTATGTATCTGTCTGTATTTGAACCCTACAAATTGTACAGCGCTGCGGAATATGTTGGCGCTATAGAAATAACATTTATTATTGTTATTATTATTAAGGGCTAGCAACAATGGACGTGGCACATGATACTTGGCATTCTTAAGAATAGATTTTGTATCAGAGCCCAGAAGATTCAAGTTACCCCTTTAAATATGGCTTAAATAAGAGAGTGTGATGGGATATAGGACATATTATAGTAGAATATTACAGCGATGAATAGAAAACTCCCTTCACATTTGCAAGATTTGCAACAAATTCATAGCAAAATTTAAATTTGTTGCAGATTTTGCATTGCACGTTACAAATTCTAAATATAAACTGACGTGTTGTGGATATGAGATAAGATCAGGGGTCAATTCTTTCTACAGCACAAACTTGGTAAAATCTCAACTTCACAATTGCAAGAATATGACATGACTATGATATGTGAGCGTGTTATGTATACTTGGGCTACAGGTTTCATTGATAGTTCCTAGGACAGTTGTGTACTGGCAAACGATTGATGTTTTGCAATTTGGAGAGCCTTGTTTTTGCATATTACAAAATAAAAAACATTGATCGTGAAATGTAACAAATGTAACAAAAATACTTCCAAAAAAAGGAAATCTTTTTGATACAATCTAACCCCTCTCCATCTTCTCCGGTGCTTTCATAATGTGATCAGAAAGGTGACGGGATCCGGGCTATACCTGAACGCACAATTTCATGCCCTCTCCCAATTTCTGTTTGCAGGATCATTTTCCCCCCGAACGGCTTTTGGTAAGGGGAGCGGGGAACATCATCGGCGCAATCTTTTCAGGACAATGCAAGTAAATTTCAGCAGGGTTTGTTCCAACTCATCTGTGATAAATGAGAAGATAAGGCAATCAGTGCACAACATGACACTGTGTTCAGTTAGTTAGAGACTCTTCTGAACTATTCAGGTGTGTTCACACTGCTCAAGAGCCTGACATAGGGGGTATCTCAATATAAACGCCTCACTCAATGTCGCTCACAATTACCGGAGCACTCTGCTTTCCCGAGACTTCACACAGGTCATCTATTATTGATATGACAGATTATTCCTCTATGCATGCTAAGAGACGGATTTTAACCTTGAAATTTTTTTTATTTTATTTCATATTGATTCTATGTTTCTTTTGTCTACAGTCCCGGGGCTTGGCAAGCGCTTGCAGAACTCCATCGCATCCTTACAAGGACCTGGATGACTCTCTAAGGGAGAAGACTTAGCCCAACAGGAGTTAAGGCTTACGTCTAAGGAGTTTTTATCGGCCACGAGGCTATGGTTGCAATCTTCAAGGAGTTGCTGCGAAGAGGTGAGGGATTAGAACATTATTCTTATTTCTTGTATCAAAGCGATGATTGGCACCATGTCATAAAGAGGAGTGACATCTAGGCGCGGGGCTCGGCTGCCCATTAGGATGCAACGATGCCTCCCCTGTAATACAAAGGCAACGCCGTAGTGTAAATGCTAATTGTATGTGTCTGGTGTGCGATGGCAGGTCTGCGGCTACACACTGTGCATCAGGGAGACAGATTCTTTTTTTTTTTTTTTTTTTTTTGTACTGGACTTTGCATCCACAAATATTGGGCAACTGAAAGATTAGAAAAATAGAAATTACAAAAATGTATAGTTTATTATTTTAACTGTATTTTTTTGCAATTTTTAAAATTACTTTTTAAGGTTTTTTTTTTATTTTATTTTTTTTTAATTTTTGAATTTCTTCCGACAAAATAATTTTTGGTGTTTTTGAAGTTGTGGCAAAGAAGCAAATCATAAGGTTCGGTTTGTATTTATGTTTTTGAGTCCGCTTTTGGTTTCTGATTCAGGAACGATATCTAAAAACTTGGATTTGTGAATATTTCCTTAGAGTCGGGTAACAAATGGAAAAATCTATCAATTGGATCGACAAGTGATGGATCAACTGGTGGGTTTGGTAGATTGATGGTGGAGTCAGACTTTGCAAGCTAGTCCCCGAATTCTCCAAAGATCTAGCTATGCTCGGTAGATGGTTTTATGCATTGGTAATATTTGTAGCAGAGATAAGTTTGTGATTTTTTGCATTGGGAATATCTTATAATAGATTTGGCTTACCCCAGCCTACTCCCGTCTGATGTGACTGATAGCTATCTCTCCGAACCTCACTGTATACAATCATGGTTAATGGTGGGGATGTGTTCTGAAAGGGACAAGGGAAGCAAATCCTTAATACTTGAGCTCCCCAAGAACACAAGGATTGGGCATGCTGAAATCTATCTGCCTGATCCTTCTCTCCTTGGACATCTGCTCCCATGAAAGTGGCGCTCAGACGATACGTCTACCATAAATCCAATCCAAGATCTCATGACATTCACCCTGGAACCGCTGTCATAGGTGACGACTATAGGATTCAGGCTTAGGAGAGATATTTTTGAAGATGCTGAAAATTTGTTTCTTTAAGGGGATGCGGTATAAATGTGGTAGGTTTGGCTTATAACATGTTTATCAATGTCTATGGTACATATGGCCAGTGACCATACCCAATTGCAGAAAATAAAATGAGAAAACCCCCCTCACCTTATAGTTATGTCTGAGAGACATCTGGTCAGCTGGTTGCACCATCACCTTAAGGTCAACGAATTCAATGTGAAAGATCAAAAATTACAAGAGCGCTAAAGGTGTCTCAACTGGACTGTATTCCCTATTAGGACACAAGTGTCACATATACACGGATATCCCTCATCGATATGCTCCTCTACTATACACAAAGGAGAGAAGCTAAAAAGAGTATTTCTCATTTTGATGACACTTATATATAAAGACTTACCTTAAAAGTTCCTCCTAGGAGTGGCTACAGGCAAAATGGTAACGCCCATGAGGACCAGATGGATGATACTAATCTCAATGAGATCTATTGTATTGGTATTAATGTTCATTTCTAAACATCTTCTGGTCATTCCAATAACATTTTTCCTGGCGATGATAACTGATTGTCCAGTTTTCAAGGAATTGTCCATGATTTTCAAAAAATGTGTGTCGGCATCATTGCTCAGGTCGGTGATTGGCTGCAATGATCACATGTATTTGTGGCACATCATCACTACAGAGACCTTCACATAGACCGGTGAGGACCAATAAGGCATTGGTGCTGGAGCCACAGAGAATTTAACGGGTACGTGTAAGTCATTTTTAAAAATTTCTCCACATTCTCTGCTTTTAGTATTTTTTTTGGACAACCCCCAGTCTGGTGATGATAAACTGATCGGGTAGGTGCAGTGTGAGGGGGTGTTATCCAATTGGGACAACCCATCCAGTTGGGACATAAGGACTAAAATCCAAAAATTTGTGTGTAATGAGCTCCATAACACTGGCAGACATACTGTACACCCTATGTGTTAACTGTTTTAGCCACTTTCTCCACTTGGGTGAGACCTACCAGCAAAGTGTCATGGCTTAATAGGTGATATCATGCTCCAACAAGGTGCCAAAATTTTGCCAAATTTTTTTGTTGTTGTCAGAAACTAAAGTCAGCTAGTGGTCGGTGTAAAGTCAGATTCTATAGTCTAAAGGTGCAACAGATTATTCATCCAACATTAGACACCTTGATAAAATTGGTACAATTTAAGTCTTGTCCAACTTTTCAACAAAATTTGCCAATCTGCCCCCAAATATTTTCCATCAGTAGTCGGCATATTTTCAGCAGCTCAGGCCAAACAAGAGCGTGTGTCTGTTTTGTGCCAGTTTGTTGTAGTCGAGACGTTTATCACGAGCCCTGAGACATTTTGATAAATATGTAGCAGATCCAGCACAGAAAGAACATTTTTGAAATCGGGACTCGGATGATAAATCTGTCTCAGCCACCTCTGACCAGTGACAGATCGTAGAGGAACTCGGTACCTGCAAGTTAATTTTTACAGATTACCATATTCTCCTCTTTCCTATATGCACCGCTGCATTAGTGTCACTTCTTGAAAGCACATCATTCCATCTGGTTGCGCGAGTTAATGCCCATCTTACAATACCGATCAGGCATATAGTCTTGACTTTCAATAAAGTAAATTTTGTTGAAAAAATGAAGAAATTGCAGACATGCCGCAGACTTGTGGATTTCCTGGCAGACACAGTAAATAGCATTGTGTAAGATTTATTCTCTATATAAGAAGATAGTAAACATGTTGTGACCAAAAGATGGATATTAACAAATACTGTAGATGAGATTGAGATGCGTTACGGTCCTCATAGGCGTTACCAGTTTGCCTGTAGCCACTCCTAGGAGGAACCTTTCATGTAAGAATTTACAGCCAATCACTGGTCTCTGGAGTCACAAATGGCGCATGACTAGTGTTGAGCGAATAGTATTGGAATCCTAGATTCGAATACCTCCGCTCCCATAGGGATGCATGGGAGCGGACGATCACGATTGGGTTAAGTGCCGGCCAGCGCCACTTGCCAGCTTCAATGCATTCCTATGGGAGCGAGGTATTCGAAACTAGGATTCGAATGCTATTCGCTCAACACTACACATGTCCACTGAGGCCAGTGAATAGCTGAGCGGTTACGGTAGGTTCACACCTCCATTTGGGCTTTCATTCTTGGGGACCTGAAAAATGAAAACCCTATCTACTTAAATAGTGTTTACCTGCGGAAACCCCACTATAATGGGGTCCACCAAGTTTCCATCTTGTTTCCACCCAAAAGCGGATTCGGGTATGGAATCTCCGAATGGAATCCTGACACAGCCTTACATGAACAATGGACATCACATCATCATTTGTAGTCCAACCCGAACTGGGAAGATGCTCCTGTTGTGGGGGACATTTGCTAACATGAATTAGGTTTATTTTTGTTACTGTTTTTGGCTTATCTGCTCGATGGTCAATTCTAAAAAAAAATATTAGAAACCCCTTTAAATGATGAAATTCCAGTTGGGTGAGCTCCTTGTATACAAATGTCTACATCTCCCTTTGGTTGTGTGTAAGAATCTAAGTAGGTTGACATTTGATAACATTTTATGGATACAAATCTCCCCCATCTTTCAATTTTTGCAAGCCAAACTACATTCGATATTGTGCAAGATAAGGAATTGATTTGTGTCATAATTTACAATTTCCAGCATAAATTATGGTAAAGGCAACATTGTTGGCAAATTCCAAAAACTAAAAAGTCTCAAATGTTTTTGTAATTGTGATGTTCCATGGATGAGCTGTAAAAGCCTGAATTATTCCAAAAATATCAAGTGTAGCTTATGAACTAATTCCCATACAGCCTGGGAAACTGTTTCAATAATTTTCAAAAATTTTTTAGATTTACATTGAGGTCAGTAAGTAGATTTCAGCCGTGTTTCCTGGTCAAAACATAAGATAACCGTCAACCTAACTATCGTGTAGCTGACAGCTATCTTCCACGATCCCCCCCCCCCCCCCCCATTAACATGTCAGCTCAGCTTGGCCGAATGGGCATCTTGTTTCAATAGGGGAGGGGTGGAGAAGTGTCCAACAGAGAACTGTGGCTCCATTTATCTCTTGGGAAACAAAGAGTTAACTCCAACAGCAGATGGAAGGCTCTTTCGATGCCCATTACATATGGTGTGCTAAAAACAAAAAACATCTCCGAATAGTGTAGGTTCCTGGATCTTCACCTTGGAGTTGTCAAAAATTCTGGTCTTAGTTTTGGCAGGTTGAGAGAACGTTCGTGGAATGATGGAAGCAGAAGATGATGATGATGTTTTAGGTTCACTCCATAAATGTGGTCGTCATCTTTATTTTTTTGTTGTCAATAAGCAAAGGCCAACCAAGTTGGCCACAATATCAGCCAGCTGCCTAATACGATGCACATATGGCCTAACATTGGCTTATGACCAACAATAATAATGAACATAATTATTGTTGCGATCTTGTATATAGCGCCAACATATTCATCACTGCTGTATAGGCTGGGCAAAAACCAAATTTTGGTTCCTCATGAATATTCATTGGACTGGTCTCTTAGATTAGTAAATCATTTGACTTTTTTTCCTAAATTTTTGACAGCTGACGTGTGACCTCACAGTCACCGCTGATCGGCCTTATGTTTCAATGAACGAGTCAACATGGGCTACCATCTAGATCGCAATGGGCAAACTCCAATATTATTTGGGGATAGTTGGATCTGAGGGCCCTAAAAAATAAAATATATCAATTGGTCTTAGATAGTCGATGGGTCAATGCTCATTTGGCAAACAAATAACCCCCCCAATGTCCTCATAGACAGCCACACTTGACTTGGCCATGTTGGAATTCAACACGCCCGAACCATACAGGGGAGAGTTGGGACAATCCCAGTAGATCATTGTCTAAGAAATAGGCGGGTAGAGCCAACATCCACTTGCAGTAGTTTGAAGGTACTCTAGCGTTCCAATGGCTACCATAGCCCCTTTAATGTTTATTGAGGCATGGTGGCTCATCCATACAGGTCTACAGTACCAGGAACACCCAAATATTCAAGTACATTGCTATGACTGGGCAAGCCTTACGTGGACAACCATGGGTCACTCGTTGATGGCCGATTCCAAGGCAAAGTCATCAATTTTATATTCCAGGGGCATTAAGTTCCCATAAAAATCAATTAACCATTTCCAACAAAGGGTTTTCCTGTCCCCCTCATCCAGACTGGTGGCGTGGTTGTTGGATGGAGAGGTGACCGAGCATGAATGTCTTTTTCTCCCTTGACTTCTATGGGAAATCCAAAAACAGCCAAGTAGCTGAATTACGTACCTTGACCATACTTGCCTCGGTATATACTCAATGGATGAACACGGTCCTCAAGAGGAAGAGTTACTTTGTGTTGAAGATCTCCATTTTGACTAATAGAAGGTGGTCCCAAATAGGGACTCCCCTGTATTATACAAAAAGAAGCTGCCTTAAGTAGATGGCTCCCTATTATTTGATAATAAAACCGATGAGATGAAGGTCCCCCGATTGGGTCTACTACCATTCAAAGTGGACATCCTCTTGACTGTGGAGCTCTGCCCTCATCTATTGATACCTTGGGTATTAAGGGCTAAAGGAGTACCAAGAAGCTGCTCGGCTTTGGTGTTTTTTTTTACACGTAATAGGATTGGACGGTGGACCGAATCTTTGCCCTTGGTAAAGGAGAGCCCAATCTCCTGGAACGTCTAGGAGTCTCCTGGAGTAAGGGGACTTGCCAAACTCATGGAAGACCTTGCAAATCTCTTGACATTTGATAGGTGAACCTCATGAGATTCCTTTCAACCAATATTCATGAGCTTTGGTCCTCTTGTTTATTTTGGGTAGAACTTGTTTGGATAGAACCAGAAGTTCTACAAGTATGTCCTAGCTTGTCCTAGCAGTGGGTCCACCATCTCAACTTTGGTTGGGAAGGAGCTCACCAAAATCAAAACTTCTCTAACTTTTTATGACTTTATCATTGTGCACTTTGGTAACTTTGGTCAACATAAAACTGACCAGGGTAACTTTTTGGGGTATTATGACAAACTCAACTCTATTTCTCCAAAATGGACAATTCTTATGGTCTTTCCCTTGAGATAGTAAAGCCATGCCCTAAGCTAGCGGCTACAGTATAAGTTTGGTCCGCTTAGTGAAGTGTACGTAATATTTCGGAACACTAGTACCAGTGAAAATAACGTAACAAGAGGCGGTGTAAATGCATTTAACACATGGAATAATAGGGAGGGCTCCTCTAATTAGCATTCTTGTTATGTAGTTGTGCTGTTGGTGGGGGTGTTGAATCTGGAATGTCATTGTGCTCGGTTCTAGTGTTTGGGGACAAACACTGCTATGGGGGGAACGTGTGAAAGGGCTCTCATCATGTCAGTGAATAAGGAAGGCTGCGGTTTCAGTGTGTTTCAAGCAGGGAGGCTGTCATTCACTGGCCTAATACAAGCAAGTGGAGGCCAAGGCAGAGTCGACTGAAATACAGTACTTTTTATTATTCATAATAGTCGCATTTGAGGGAATCGGAAAAAAGAAAAAAAAAAACGTCCTGTTTTGACGTGCCGAACAATTAACAGCCCAATCAGCCCCCGAGCAAATGCAAAGTGTATGTTGTGACAAAGGGAATCGCGAACGGTGGTTGCGCTCACATCGTTTACGAATTTCATCCAGTGACGGCAAAAACAGTCAAGATGCAAAGTGGGGAATTTTTTTTTTGAGCACAGTTTGTCAGTTTTTCCCCAAAAATTCTAAAAAATTCTGACCATCATTATTAATCTGCAGGGGATAGGACTCAGGATGGGCTGGTTATTTGGGCATCAAGACCGGAAGGCAATCATAGCCCTTCAAAAAATTCAATTTTTTCAATTATATGTTCAGAAAAAGTGATCCTCACCCTCTCCTATCCCCACAATGCTCCTGAAACTTACCAGATCTGGCCTTCACCTATTGGTGTCTATCGACAAACAGGAACTGCCCGCTCAGCCAATCACTGGTTGTGCCGCTGCCCCCGTCAGGGATTGGCTGACAGGCACTTCCTGTGTGTCAATCGGCAGCAGGAAGTGGAGACCAGCGAGTTCTGGAATCATGTTGGGTACAATGGGATAAATATCACTTTTTTAAATATTGTATAATGTTACAATTTTATAAAATTGAATGCAAAATATTTTATTGAATGCATAATCTGCTAATAAGTATCAACTCAGATTAAGGCCCCATTCACATGACTGTGTTTTTTATGTATAGGGAGTCAACAAGCCTGGACGCAACATTTAAGACAATTCCCTTTCCTGTCCATTTTCTGGTGGTGGCTCATTGGCAGGTTGGATACCTGGAGAACATGGATAGTATTGCATCCAGTCCGTTTTGCATAGACCCGTGCAGGGCACATAGTTGTATCCAGTGAGGCCCAGTGTATTGTGGCCAGGGCTGTGGTCACACCTAATTTGTGTGTTTGATAGGGTTGAGCGATTGGCGATCGAGAAAATTTCACAATTGCAATTGGGATCAGCTGGAAAATGATCGGAAATCGGATTTTGAAGATCGGCCAACCCTAAAAGTGATTTTTCCCATTGGCTAAGATTGAGCGATCGGGATCGGAAAGGTTCGGATTCTGATCAGCGATCGAGCAAATTTCATGATCACGATCGGCTGGAAACTGATCAGAAATCGGATTTCAAAATCGATCCTGAAATCTCCAGATCGGCTCAACCCAGTGTTTGACTTTATCTTTATTTGATTATTTGAAATTTTATGTTGTTTGCATTTTTTTATTTTACAATTTATTTATTTTTTAACTTTTATTCCTACCTAAAGGGTTCTGATCAGTGATGCAATACACTGCAGTGCTCATCGGCTCCCAGCTGTCATAATATCAGATCATGTTCTGGAGGACAACGATCATTGCAAACATGGTGGCGCATGCGCGTATTGTATAATACAGCAGAGAGCTGGCGGCTATGTAGGGCGCTCAGCTCAGTTTAAAGACCCGACCTCTACCCTAATAGTACAATGGATGTCAGGAAAGGGTTAATAAAGTGTTTCCTATATCAATATATAGAGAATGTAGATGGAAATAATACTATTTCTAGCTATTATATGACTTGTATTCTGCACTTCTTATCAGTTCTACCTATAGCTTGCAGTTCTCCCCCAGCTGATAGGTGACTACCCGCCATATGCTGCGCTCAATGAGACTCTACTTAATCAGAAACAATCCTAGAACCATGCAGGATACCTATAGCAAAGCACCATCACAGATGTAAATGAAGCACTTGGGCTGTGATAGAAAGCTCCTACTTGGTTTCTGCTGCTATCTCAGCCCACTCCTTGACCATCCATAGACATCTATAGACAAGTGTAATATTAACCATACGACCTGCAATCCTTCTCAAGATGGATGTAACCTAAACTTCCAGATTGAGCAGTGTGACAGTGAAAAGGAATTTATCTGCAAAAAGTTTGGGTAAACTTTGACAACTGTGTAAGGCTAAAGATGGAACCATCTCCTCCAATCTTTCTGCTATCAATTTGGTAACTTTATTGTTACACCGCCAGAATCCAGTTTTTGCCAATATGTAAATGAACTCTTTCGAGCAATAAGGGCGTTGCCACTTACATATTTGGTGCAATGATAACATCCGAATAATTTGGATATTTGATTCAGGTGACCCTAACCCATCTAAGGTGACCGGATGATGATTATAGTCATATCTTCATCGCAGGTTCCATCAGGAGTGTTTGGTGCAAATTCCATCAAAAAGTTGGAGCAAAAAAGCTGTTCCGGCTCCGCTAACCCCCTGAGCCATCACACGGCCGAGCTGTTGGAGGTCTGTGATTTTTGATGCTGACGTTGCAGCATGGCGCGCGCCTTTATTCCTCTTTAACAATTTTATTGAATTTCAGGTCTAAATTCGCTTTGTCTACTTTAACAGAATTTTACACAAATACAAAAATTCCATCACGGTAAATTTTGCTGTCAGCAGTTTTGCTTTTTTTCGAATCCATCTCGATTTAAAATATTTCCTAAAAACCACCCCCCGTACGGAGCCATCGGGCTGTCAGAAAGCTTTGTGCGCGGCGAGGACTAAATTCACTGTGTGTTTTTTTACTTGTCAAGAGGAAATGTTTGGGAAAAAAAAGCAAAAACTTGATGATCCGTCGGGGTGAAGTCTGTGCTGTTACGCGCCGGCTGAGCCCAATCGGAAATTCATTTTTACAAAACAGGACAATTTAGTGGTGGATTGGAGCCGGATGTGAAGTTTGGCCGTGCGTTGCGCTCCCACCACCTTAATGATGAGGTCCGTACTCCTCGTTTGGGGTCTTCTAGACACCCATGGGATTGGTTTGCGGGATGATTTTTTGACAGAGGGTGTTGTGAAGTGGAAGGCTATCGAGATGTAGACGCTCTCGCAACGCGCTGCCCTCAAACAAGCAGCCGCCTTACGTATCTGGAGTACAGTATTTTAGGAACCTTAAACTTGTGTCGTTCTCGAATGTCAGACCTCAAACAGGCCTAACATCAGTTAAATGAAGTGAAAATTGTATTCTTGTCTTGATAGAGATGAAAATGGATTTCTGGTCATGAAATAGATGTAGTTGTCACTTTCTTAAAAAGGTGTCAGCAGTTTGCTTTAGAGAGTGAGGTGCCAATTCCGTATGACAGTAAACTTGTGATCTGAGCAATCAATAAAATGCTTCAATAACTTCTGCTTCATTACACTTATAATAAGAGGCTATAGATCTGCGCCACATAAAATTCTGATAAAGGGAACATGGAAGGAGCCTCCGAGACGTCTCGTCTTTTCATTACAATAAGTGCAATGTTGCCATCTAGAGTCTATGGACAAGTAATTGTTCAGACATCGCTCATTTTACTGAGTTGCTTTTCTGGCCAATTTGTTGCGTCTTTCGCTTTAGTTTATGGCGCGATTGGTTTTTGGTGCTGTGTTTTATTAACTTGTGGGTTTATTAGGCTTTGTGCGCCTTGTTTTGTAGCTTCATCTTCTTGCTATAGATCACACTTGTGGCTTTCACGAGACTTGTGTCTTCCTATCGAAACATTTCCTTATCCTAGACTTAAAGATTATTGAATGGTGATTTGCAGTTTTTTTTTAAGATGTTTTGTTTCGAGGTTTTTGTACAATTTTTGTTGCCTACGTTTGTGACTGTCAATCTGATCTATAAATCTGCAACATTGTGCATGGATTTCTGCAAGTAACCAGATGACTAAGACGATACAACAAATTTGCCATTTGTGAACGGTCCACTAGTAACATTGGCTACATTTAATGTTCTAAGAATGTTCTAAGAGCTCCAAAGTTCCTGAGCAGGAAGGAATCGGAACTCAATCTGTTTCAACAAAGCATAAAAAATCTAAAAACATGAAAAGGAATTATGCAATTGATAACACTACAAAATTATTCTTTGCTTTGCATTACTTTTTATCTTATATTCTTGTATCGATCTCCTCATATCACCTCAGTACATGGCCATGTGTGGTCCTATAGTCCATGTATGGTTACTTTTTGATATTATGGGCACCGTGTCTTGCTACTATGTTACTGTCTTGGACTTCTGTGTTCTGATTCCATTTCGGGTCATCGTGTTATCTAATTCAGATGGACGTATGTCCGTACGTCTATCTCCTCGCTGGGGTCCATGTCTCCCACCAGCCATGGTTTAATAGAAACTTCTCCTTGGATCTTCTTTCCATCTCCGGTGATTTCAGGTTCACAAAGCTCAAGAATCCTTCTCTGTAGGTTTTTGTTCACACTGTTGTCCAAGGTTAACAACCCCAAAAATCTGGGGATAACGTCCATCCTTAGGGATAGACTACAACCCCAAAAATAGTCATCAAAAATAAGAGAAGCCCAATGACAATTACTCATGTTGTGCCTTTATTGTAATGCTATCACCCTAGTGTGAACAGAGCTTAATATAGACAAGCTGCTCATCCTGTATAACATGTTCAACAGGCTTGAAGAACTAAGATTTCTGAGTATTATATTTTTTTGGTAGGTTTTAAATTTTTTATTTATTTTTTGCTTTTTTTATTATTTACTTAACATCAATAAACACATAGGAAAAACATAAATTTTTTCAAAAAAAATTTCATTTCCACTCTTATTGGATTCTAACACTTTAGACTATGCTCTAACTATTATAATAGGTCAATAAGATCGATCAAGATTTGCCGCGGTTCCAAACTTGCAGCCTCCCCCCTCCCCCATCGTGTATACTGTATATGTTATATGCTTGAGTTAACATTGTCATGTTGGTATATTTTTGAAATTTTTTGCTTTTGTTTTTTATTCCCATCACATATAATTTTTGCAATAAGTTCAATTTTAACCCTTCCCGTTCTGCAGCCTGCAGTAGAATTGATTTTTCCTATCCTGTCTCCATAGAAAACAATAGTCGTTTGTTTTTTTTTCCCCCCTCGGCATCAGGTAAGACAACGCCGGCTCTAAATGCATTCACGTAACAGGGAGTTTGACACACATCCTTGAAATTACTCTGAGACATACAGTTATTATTGCCTAATGACTCCTCTGGAATGAGAATAAATTTGTCAAGTTGCAGATGTGAAGCGGCAGAGTATGTGCGATCAATTTCCGGAACAACTCCAACACCCACAGGTATTATTTGTAAGAAAACACTCACGCGGAGACATGGGCTGCTTAGTAAGAGCGCGGCTTTCTGTAGCCATCTGACATGCTATCTGTTCTGTCAGCATCCTGTGCCCCTCGCCCACAGCCCACTCCTCCCACCGCCGCGGCGCTCAGTCAGAGGCGTCAGTGAATGGACAGGAATATCAATGTTGTTCCTCTCCCTTTTAAGACCCTGTTGTATTGAAGTCACATTTGTAAGATTCTGAAAGACGGCTTTTAGGATTGATTACTACTATACACTGCTGTGGGCTTTCAATTCCAAGCTTTTCTTAAGTGTCAGAAACATGAATTCTGACAATGAGGGGAAGTGGGTCTCTAGCACCTGCTGTGTGGGCCTCAGCTCCAAATTGGGACGCGTTTGTTCCCTCTTTTCAACGTCCATTGGCTATTTAGTTGTGCTGAAATACGGCCACATAGTGAAGAGGCGTCACTGAAATACTACCTCATTATGGGACGATCTACGGCCAGAAGACATGCAGGGGATACATTGTATCCTGGTTGGCAACAATGTTACTTTTGACAAACCAAAATTGTCCTTCATTGGGAGAAAATTTGCAATGACTGATCCAATGACACTGGCGCTTACTCTCTGATATTTGGGTGCCATTGACCCCATTGACTGTCATTTGGTCCGTTGGGTGTTGGAGAAGAAAGTTCTCTATGATGGAGTCTCCAATGTCCGTCTGTAGATATACAATAGAGACCTAACACAGATGGGAATCTTGAGATTATCCCAAAAGACGTCAAGGATTATATTTTCATCCCCTGGTGGTTAATCTAGGAACGGTCTTTCCTTGAACCGAAAGAAAGGGGGAAATACTTACTTTACCGGGTGCCATTGAACATATGTGACAAACTGAATGTCCAGTATGGACTAAGATGTTTATGGCTGTGTAGGGTCTATGTAAGGGGGTGGCTTTATGGTTAACATTGCCCTTTGCTGACTCCGTCCATCCACTTCTCACCTCAATGATGGGCCCCACCATGTCCATGCCGTATAGTGCAGGTAACAGTCTGTGATACTGTGATATGGAGAGCTATTCCTTCCCCTTGGGAATCTCAGTTGCCGCTCTCCTGAAGTCCCAATGCAGAAGAGTGATGGCTCTGATCTCCTACATGCACCCTCACTATACTACATCAGGACATCCGGAGACCAGGGACAGTCCTAATATAGTGGAAAAGTGGTGCAGACGTCTTACAAACACCACCCCTCTAATGCATTGGGACTTCAATCTCGATATTGTGGAGCAGAAGCGCTGATCTCCTCCATGCACCCCCACTATACTGCATTGGGCCTTCAAGAGACCAGAGACAGGCCGAATATATTGGAAAAGTGGTGCAAATCCCTTATAAACACCACCCCTCCAATGCATTAGGACTTCAGTCTCAATATAATGGATCATCGGCATTGATCTCCTACATGCACCCCCACTATATGGCATTGGGACTTCAGGAGAATGTCAATAGAGGGGATTGGATATACCTTACAGCATCATGTATAGGATTCCAATGTTTTGGGGTTTTGCAGTGGATAAACGGGATTAGTAAAAACGATATTTGTTTTTCTCCAGAAAGAGCGCCGCTCTGCTGGCCGGGGTTAATATTGCAGCTGTAAAGACCATACAATGGATGTACAGATCTCATTGCATTCCTGGTAACAGCTCGTCCAGCGACTCCGTGCATGGTATATATTATTTATCCTTACGTTCATGCATTCAATATCTATGACACGGTCTTGATTAGTTCCTGGAGTTTGCCGTAAATGTCACTGAACAACAGATCTTGTATACGAGCAAACATCATTCTTATCGTTCTTGTCAAGAAGGATAAAAATCAATTCACTGGCAAAGGATCTGATAAAAGGGCTTGTGTCTGGGGCCGGGCCGGGCTTGGGGTTAACTATTCCAGCACGTTTTAGGTCTAGATAATGTAACATTCTGCCCCTTTGCTACAAAGTTCTATTCTGCCAGAGAAGATGACGTGACACAATGTATAAAGCCAAGTACATAGAAGGAGACTGTTTTTTTAGGGTTGTGTTTGGGCCTGTCCAACTTTTTGGCCGCGCTTTTTAGGAGATCTCTCTGAGTACCGGCATGGCATACAGTGTGGTCCTTAATAAAGACGGCTCACAGTTAGTCTTAAAGAACTTGAGTGGCCTCATAAACTCAAACTCCTTGAGGATGAATCGCCCATTAAGAACCAACATCAGTCTTTCTCCTTGCTGGTTTACATAGAGTTGGCTTTGGTGAATTGCATTCTGGTTCACTTATTTGCCTCCATCTGCTACTGATCCTATCTGTACAATAGAAGTCTATGGAGAGGGGAAGGAAGAATAGAGTAGAGAGACAGTTCTCTTTAACAATACAGCTGGTTTATAGGAATTACTATCAAGTCTTCTCCTGATAGCAATGAGTTGACTTGTCTGACATGGGAGCTTGGCCTGTCGGGAAAGGGTACGTGGCTGGAGATGCAACATTACAAGTATATAGATAGTGTATACAGTATAGCATGTTGGATATGATGCAGTCTTGGTATAGATTACACACACACATTTAAAAGATTTAAACCCCCATACACAGGTCAAATCCATTGATAGTGGCCAACAGATGATGTCAGGAGGAGAAGGATCGGGCATGTCTAAGTCAGATCCTTTCGCTCTCTCTAGAGATAAGACTTCCACCCCCCTCCCCATATGAGCTCTGGTGTCCATATGTTTGGGGTGTAAACTATTGCGGGTATATGGACACCTATGGACGGGACATGTGTACCGGAGCCCAGGATGTAACATGTTCAATGTCTTACATGAGAATGTTACAATGTCTTATACTTGTATCAGTCTAAGACTTTCTTGTTCTCTTCTAGATTTTGTGGAGGAGCCTAAAATCTCAGATCTGTCTGTAGGATTTTATAGTAACATCCCCTCCTGCTCCGTCCACTGACCCGCACAATATCCCAAGGCCAGTTTAAGGTATATTGTTACTGGAAATGACATTAAATAAGACCTTCATCATCTGTTTGCTGTCACTTCTTGTTAGCTTGTATTTGTTCATCAATCCTGGGGGGAAATCGTCTCCATGTGACTCCCTCCGATCTGCATAATCCTGGATGATGGCCGTCCCACCACTTCTGCTTTCTTCGTGTAAGATGAGGACGGTAATCTATTAACCCGCCGGCGTTTCCTAATATATTTGTGGGACCTTGTGGCTGGTTCCATCATTATCTATGGCATTTGTTGAATTCTTTTACTCTTATAGTGTTAAAGGGGATGTACGGGATTAGAAAACATGGCTACAAAATCAGCACCAGCTCAGCTTTATTAACTATCTGAGCTGCAGTAACACAAACAGCCTGTGGACAGTTGTGGCGCTGTTTTTTGGACATTTTTTCTAATGTTGTTCATCCCCTTTCAGATAAGGCGCCTTTATGTTAAGGGCCCACATTGCAGAGACGCGGCTTTTTTTGTTGCGTTTTTTTTAGCCAAATCCAAGAATATATAGCAAGCTCTTCTACTTGTATCTTCAGCTCAATCTAGTCCTGGCGTTGGCTGAAAAAAACGCCAACAAAAAAAAGCTGCATTTTTGTGACGTGAGACCTTAGCCTTAATCAGGTTTCCTAAGTGTTACTACTGACCTGTGCTCTGGGGCCCCTTCATTTCTCGAGATGTCCCTTCTCATAACCTACAATTGACTATTTTTGTGATATCCAGCACGTAGAGATGAGCCTTGTATTAGGCTCGCCATGACGCCATGTCCTGGCTCCCACCATCGCGTAGATGGCTTTTTTCATAGAGTCACATTGCTACTTGTCACCACTTTGGACAAGTTTGGCTGGATTCCGATCGGTAATAAAGCAAATTTCACTATCGCGATCTGGAAAATGATCGTAAATCGGATTTTGAAATCTCAAGATCGGCTCAACCCTAAAAGTGACTTTTCCCATAGAGAAGCATTGACTAGGGTTGGGCGATTGGGAAAAAGATTGAGCAAATGTCACAGTCGGGATTGGCTGGAAAATGATCGGAAATTGGATTTTAAAATCGATCCTGAAATCTCAAGATCGGCTCAACCCTACATAGGCCCCAACGATAAAAATTTTTTTGGTCTCCTGACTCTTTTAGGCTCTTCCAATAATCTGTAAATCTGAGTTGACATCCAATATAAAATATATCTATAGATTCAAAAACATTCCATCTTGATACATTGTGTCCAGCCCTACTGGTTACATAATATATACTATATGTAACAACTGTATCAGTCCGGTCGTGTTCCGCTGGTCTAGTCCTATCCAGAAGGCAAAGGGTTACCCCGACTAATGGCTGCCGCCAGAATGATCTTTTTTTGGGGTTGGGCTTCCTGCATAATGTTGAATATATCACTGGGTATAAAAATAACCGTAAAGTACATGGGCAGAGAATGCACAAAGGATTGAGAAATGTGATTAAGTTTCTATTAGAATAAATGACATGTATAATTACCTTGCGATGGTCCTGGAGGCACCTAGGGCGTAATGGAAAGCAATGTGCCATTGGTCCCTCCACCGGAAAATACTCTGAAGTTCCATAGTCTGCCGCCTGTCACACATTCGCTGTCACTGAGTGAGCTATGTTAAAATTCCTTTGGCATCTAGTAATTAACCAGTAGTGAAATACATGTCGATATCCTGCGATGTGTAAAATTTCATTTTAGAGATTCTTTTGTTTTAAGCAACTTGACAGCTTCCATTTTTTTTTTCCCTCTCTTGCAAATTGCGCAGAGAACAATGGAGGTGGCCATCGCATGATGGTTATTAATTAATAGAAACTTGATAACAAGTGTACTTTGTATAAAAACCATCAAGCATCTTTGATTTCCCGATGAGAACAAAGCTGGAAAAAAAAAAAGTGCAAAATTAAAAGGGGCTTTTGGATTTTTGATGACTTTACGAATGTCGAGGCTTCGATATGCAAATTGGATTTTTTTTTTTTTTGCAATTAACTCTTAGGTGACTTGTTCCACGCTGCTGTAAAAAAAAAAAAAAATCTGATATTGTAGAAGGGAATTGTCTTTGTTCCCCAAAGTCTAGATCCTTTACCTTTGGGGCATTGGTTCACGTTCCAGGACATGGTGTCTTATGGCACGGATCCATAGGACGGTATGAGACCCATTGGATAGTATGAGACCCATAGGAAGGTATGAGACCCATAGGACGGTATGAGACCCATTGGACGGTATGAGACCCATTGGACGGTTTGAGACCCATAGGACGGTATGAGACCCATAGGACGGTATGAGACCCATAGGACGGTATGAAACCCATAGGACGGTATGAGACCCATTGGACGGTATGAGACCCATAGGACGGTATGAGACCCATAGGACGGTATGAGACCCATAGGACGGTATGAGACCCATAGGACGGTATGAGACCCATTGGACGGTATGAGACCAGTCCTATGGGTAGGTCAAAGTTGAGACCTCTTAACATTCCGGTTTCCATGCATGGGACATTGTAATCCCCAACCCACAAGGGAATAGAAAAGTTCACAGAAAATCAAATTTTGGGGGAAATTTGCAAGATATATTTCATTTGATAATCACTCAAGAAGAAACAAGATGCTTGGGAAGTATCAGACTGATTTCAGACCTGTAGACACTCCATGTATCCCTCTATAATGTACAAGAAATTTTGTAATGGAGAATGGAGTAATGGAGTAAAACCTCTATTTACCTCCTCACGTGGAAGTCCAGTATAGGCCCATAGTCATAGTCAATAGAGGGCATTATATAATACAATTGTGTGTTGGGAACACTACCACTTCTTCAAATTAGTGATTGGCAGGGTAGCGGATGTAGTGGCCCCGCACAACGAGGGACGGTCAACGATATATAAGACCCAAAGAACCTGTGCAAGCCTGCCTTTAATAGAAAGGGATTTCAGTATGCTGGGCATGGTCCGAGCAGCACATTGGTCAGAGTACCCATACTGCCCCTATCCTTCAACAAAAATACCTAAAATCGGCACATGGGCTTGGAACTGGACCATGGAGCAATGGAAGGTTGTGATCTGGTCTGGTGAATCTTTTTCTTATACATGGACGCTGGGTGTGACAAAGAGCTGTCCCTAGGATGGACCACAGGAAGAGGGAAGGTTAGCAGATGTTACTTTGATACAAACAACCTCCCTAAACATTGTACAGGCCAAGTGCAACAATATACCCATGATCTTTTTTGACAATATTTGCAAAATCTGTTTAGGACTGGATTGACTCGAGCTCCAAACTCTCCAGACCTCCGATTGAAAACAAGTCTAGTTCCTATGGGATAATCCAAAAATAACGCATTATATCTGATTGATCATACGTCCTGTGGGTTCCATGATAAACTTTACGATGACATTAGAAGTAGCATGTTCTGTGTACGGGAGATGGTGGAGGTCTAAGAAATCACGGCCGGACCATCTAGATGGATGCTAGCTATTGATCACCAATGTATCGGACGGAACACAAAAAGTTCCATTACTTTGTCATTTGTTTCAAGGCCACCTCCATAAAGAAAAAAAAGTGTTAATATCAGACTCCGCATTCGCGACTTTTGATACCTTTTCATCACTTGTGCGCTAAGAATTCTATTTTTTAAATGATATCCTGCCAGCTTTTTTACAATCCATTAATTCCTGGATCAACATCAGAAAGAATGTCAGAGCGGAGCGAAATCATTGTAAGATACAGATGTCAGGATCAAAAGTCAGAGACATTCTCCGAGCAGCAGGGGAGCGCGCTTATTAGACCTAATCGCAACAATTAAGGACGTGTCATGTGACATCCTCTGTCTTACATTTTAAACTATTTTTCCGAAGACAAAATATTACAATTCCCAAAATAGGAAATCAGAAATTTGTTTAATCCGCCGTTGCATCGCCTTTCATGGAAACATATTTGTTTGCGCCGCTGATGTTTTTAAGCCTCTTAAAGCGGTGGAAATTTTGACTGGTAAATTGGACGGACGGAGCCTTTTATCTGTAGGATCTCCCGTCGGCCTCTAATGATGGACACGAGGGCGAGACGCGGCATTAATGGGTCCTCTGGTTACGTCGATGGGGCCTCTCCTTGTTTTGGTGCCCACGTTATACAAGTGGCTCCTATGGTGTGAAGTTAAAGAAAATGTTCATTGCTTAACCCAGTTTGTTCTATAGATCTGTCATGGAATCATTTCTAGACATTTGCAGCCACCACTTTTGACATTTGGGTTATTCATGTTGTAATATACTTTACTAAGAACTTTTGGCTCCTTTGTGTGAAATCCTTAGCTATTATTTTCCTTGTTTCACTGTTGAGAGCTGCTCCTTACAAGATGTAGGAGTGCCAGAAAGCTGTTATAGCTCAGACACTATGAGACCTTTAACAGTGTGTCTGGTGTCATTTGGAAGGGGAGACTCTCAGCTTTCATATGGTACCAAGAAGTTCACATTTCTACTGGGGGGGAGGGGGTCACTTCAGACAGTTATATCTCAGGCACTATAAGACCTTTAACAGTGTGTCTGGTGTCATTTGGAAGGGGGGAATCTCAGCTTTCATTTGCCATCAAGAGTTGACAGTTCTACCAGTAAAATTTCAATCAGATTAACCAGTTGAAGAGTTAGAATTGGTATATTGATAGGCAGCTGTGGTTACTCCCAACCCTGTCTGTGCTTTCAACCGAAATAGGATAGAACATGTATAGTAGCATAGAGCAGAAATGTTAGCTCTGACACCCGGGACCCTTGCAGATCAGCCGTTCCTGGGCATGTTTACATGTTGGGAGCCACGCTGCTCACTCCCATACAAAGTGTAGCGGTGGTTAATTACTCTTTAGTAATAGTTGTCTGTTCACAATGTTTCTTTTTATTCTGCTTTCAGCTTCATCATTAGGTCACACGATCACAATGTGATCTCCTTTTTCTAGCATGGGTTGCTGTGCGCGCAGGACATCTCTGTCTGCTACCTGCAGAAACTATTGACCTCAGACTCATCCCCTTGTTCTTCTACCCTCTCTCTGGTCCTGCTTCTCTTCTGCTTGTGTTGTCTCGCTGACAACTATATCTTCCGACACCCTATATATATATATATATATATATATATATATATATATATATATATATATATATATACTTGACTTGTCCAAGTGTCCATTAGTTATGATATCAGGTATCAGGTGGATATTGGGCCCCCCCATTCACATTATATGGTCAGCCGGGGTGGTTTTATTACTAGTTGGGGGGAGGGGTTTGTCCATTGTATATATCTGAGTTCCTAATATATAAGAGGTTTTCCTTTCCCTTTCAGAACCTATACATCTATCTCATCTTGGTCTGACTTTCTCCTCCCGCTGCAGCACATTACACAGTGACATTATGCCATTTGAACATTACGGAAATCCAAAATTGTTCGTATTTACCAAAGTCTGTAATTTTAACCGCCCGTCCATTGTCAAGTCTGCGTTTTAATTAAGCGTAATTGGGATTTTTCCACGACAATTTGATTGGGATTTTTTTTTTTTGTGTAATACAGCTAAATAAAGCACATCTTTTACAATGTAGCCGTATTGAGGTCGCTTCTCGAGAGCCATTTGAGTGCCACTTATACTAAAGTGTTGCAATTTGTTCATTCGTTCATGCTTAATCAGTTAACACAATGTTCTTCAACACATAAACATATCAGGCGATTGTGATTGTGAAGGACCACAAGCACTAAAGTCAGGGGGAAAAAAGTTGGGCACTGGTGAATTACATGCTTCAACACGTCCTAGCGGGGATTTTTTTTTTTCTCGAGAGTCCTTGAAGAATAAAAGGGCTTTGGTTTGCAGCCTAGGAGGTAAATTACTTTGGGTATATTCAAAAAGGGTCTGCACTGGGAAGCTGGCGCTCCATTCACCCTGCTACATGTGTGACTGCCTCGCCGTACTGTAACAGCAAGAAAGACACATCAAAATTCATAGACATCATTCGCAGATCAGTTGACCCACGCTGGACAAGACACACGTTGCGTCTGGATGTTCCAAAGGCTTTTAAATATTTCTCTGGAGATCTTTTATTTTTAATGTTTACTTGAGTTATTCTCTAAGATGGGGAAGATTTGCATAATGGTTGGAGCGAAGACGATCGATGTTGCAAATTTGCAACAAGATTGCAAAAACATGGCGGCTTCCTTCCGAAAATGGTGCCATGCCTATAATGGATTTGGGATGGAGGTGCTTGTATTAACCCTTAATAAACAGAAATGTGAGGGGTCCTACTCATTGGGAGGTTGAGATTTGGATAACATTAGTTTTTTCCCTTGGGAATCGCTGTCTCTGTTTTTGAGATATTTTTGCAGTAGGCAATGTGGACATGGCTGTTTACCTCTTTGGAGCGATGATAACGCCCTCGTTTCTCCAAAGAGCTCACTTTCATAGTGACAAAAATAGGGATCTCTCAGCAAGGGAGACACCAGGTCACAAGGACAAAACACCATGTGATTCGGGAGACCCTAACCTATCTATCTGCCCTGGATTGATATGCTGGGGTGAACGACTCCCGCTTTAATGGATTTTGATATTTGGAAAGCCCCTTGTACAATTGGGGGTGCACTGTTGTTCTCTCATCATTCTAGTCTTGCATTAATTAAACACAAGAGATAAGGGCTGTCCCACCATAACACTTATCACATATCTGGGACCCCCACCAATCCCGAAAGTAGGGTTCCCCTGTGTCCTCTTTGCATGAAAAAATCCAAAAACGTATCCCGTCTTAAATCAGAGAAAGGTTATGTCCTGTCCCCCAATAACATTTTTTCATTGGCTTCAATACTGTAGTTTTAGGGCAGTGACAGGCGGTTTTGGGAGTTCTTGATGTTAGGAAGGCCCATCGTTTGGCAAGTTTTGGGGTCGTCGAGTGTAAACCTCTTAAAGTATCCACAATAAGTCATCTCTAGAATCTCTCGACTTCTAGATTTCACTATTCAGAATCGGTCTCGGTAATAAAGATGGAGCAGTTGGCAAAAGAATATTTGTCATTGGCCATTCTCTCTCTATGGTCCATTACATAATAGACGTGAATGCGATGCCAACGCCCTTTAGATGACAGTTACATTTGTACTTGTCCAAATGTAGCCTTCTCCTAAAATATCAGGTCAGTGGCGCTACATCTCTCAGGACTTTTGTCCATCAGCTGTATAAAGGGGCACCAATTGGCCAAATGCCGCAGCCTCTTTATTGTAGTCCCTGGTCAGATCCACCACACCTCGGATGTTGGGCCAAACAACACTCAGACTGTTATATTAACCATGCACATATTTGCTATCACGCTCAACGTACACGTGAACTTCCAGGATTTTTCCTGTGCACAATCCAATATTTGAGTCTCAGACCAAGAACTTGGAATACCCAGCAACATTTTGTAACATAGTTGATGAGATTGGATGAAGACATCAGTCCATCATGTCCAACCTATAACCCTAGAATCCCCTACAGTGTTGATCCATTGATCAACCGATAACACTATGGGCTACACATGGTCAGATGAACCCAGTGAGGTTGGTGGGACCAGTCAAATACCTAATAAGTGGGGGGGACCTCCCAACTGTCCCCTGGCATAAAATGTTGGGGTAGATAAGGATAGGGAATGTTGGATTTAAGCTGCTGTTTTTGGTCTAGTTGTGACTTTCCCCCCTTTTCTCAACCTATGGGCACACTAGACCAGGCTGAGCGTTCATGTGTTATCAGGGTGGGAAGAGATACTTGTTATCGGAAGAAACATTTGTGATTTAGATTCTAGCCTTAAGGTGAAGGGTTCTATAAAACTGGTTCAGAATTTTTTGCAATTATTTTTTGAAGTGAATTCATATACAGATCCAAAAAGATCAGAGTAACAAAGAGCAGGATGAATTACTACGACCGGTCCAAATGGAAAGAGAGTGGGGGGCGGGGGGAGTGAGCAATGAATCCTATCCCGTCTGCCAGTATCGGAGCTCCCATCTGTGTCTTACTGGCCGTCTGTGCCTCTGACTAGCCCATCATGATTCATCTCATCCTCTGGGCTCAGTCCTAGGTCACATATCAGGAACTTTTTTTGGTTCCTGGACACCTTTTGTTGGATTTACGACCGCGCTATTTCTATGTCTTCGGAGAAGGAGCCGTATAATCCTTGGCTTGTCGTGATGGCGCTTAATAGCTGACTCCCCGCTGCCAACCAGGTTGACGTCTCTGTAAACAGAAGAGTAAATTGTTTAAGAGTTTTTGTTTTTCGCCTCTCACCTACTATTAGGATGATATCGAATTGATTCATATGTATTGATTCTTGCAACAGGCAAATTACTCAGCGTTTGATTCAGTTGAACAATTTTGGATGGGTTTATCTGGAAGTGGCGCTTGCCTTTGTCCGAGTCTGCAGCACAGCTTGGCGAACGCCGTAAAGAGAACATTTTAGATATTGCCTTTTTCCTGGTCATTAGGTTCCCAGTTAGAAGCCTCCTATCCTACCATTCTCCCTCTGGTTACTGTCCACCGCTCAGCCGACCCACTGTTTGTGATGTATAGACAGAAGCCTAATAATGGGCATTGATAAGTCGTCGAAACCTCTCCGTGCAAAGACGCGTCGATACGCAGTGGGAGGAAAGACAACACAGCTTTCCTTTCTGATCTAATGAGACTCAATGCCGTTGGACCGGCCGCTTCTAGGGCTCGTGCAATGACGGACGTCAAGGTGGATTGATCCCAAGTGGTGATGTGATTTTGCCGCACATCGATGCCAATCGCCCCCGGGCCACGCTGTGCACATGTAATTAACATGTCAGTACATGTAATGCGGGTACTTAGAATACCTGGTCTTGGCTTCCATCTCCATAGGCTCGCATGGGATCCGAGACCGCACACGGCAGTCAGTAAAAATCTCATCACAGTAGCCACAGTCCATCATTGACCCACCGAGGGGCTGGTAAGTATTTTCCAGGGCAATGTTTACATTTGTACAGATGGACATTTTTTAGTGGTCATTGGTTATTATGTGTCAAAGTGAATCCGCGGGGGGAAACTTAACCCTTGTTTTCCAACAATATGGGCTATAGATAATGCAATGGAAGCCATTCTCTCCAGGGAGTCTTCACCTGATACTTATTATATCTCATGTATCTCATGTAATCTGCAGGCAGCATGTTATAGAGCAGGAGGAGCGCAGCAGAATGATATAGAGCATTGTGGGGAAGATTCAGTACAACTTGTCTTTTATCCACTTTTATCCATCTTATCAGTGATAGAATCGCCTCCATGACTGCTATACATCAACCTGCTCAGCTCCTCCTGCTCTATAATGTGCTGCCCACAGATTGGACAGAAACAGGTTCCCTTTAAGAAGCCCACTAACATGGTGGAACTTTTATACAGCGACTGGTTTTGACTAAGGCCCCATGCACACGACCGAGTAGGGACCACATGGGGCTGAGTTTGCAGTGGTCATCCGAGTGCTTTCACATCTATGGGGGCTTCCCATCCATTCTGTTGTGATGACATAGAGCAGGATAGGATTTGCTCTATAATCATCCAGAATGAATTAGAATCTTGTCCATGCCGCCAGCTTGTTAAGGGTCCAGACCCCAGTGTATTATAAGTGGGGAGGTGAGTAAGCAACACAGTCATACTCACCTCTCCTGGGCTTGGTTGCAGCTTTTGGTCAAGGTCCCGTCCTCTCCAGACCTCTATCAACCTCACAGACACCACAGGGGACGTTGAGACCTGTGACTGGACATCAATGGTGACATGGGACATGCCAACTTCATGGCGCTTGCATTGCAGCTCCGTGATCCCAGAGTATAATGGTGGTTCAAGTTTTGGATTTGGCATAACTGGAAAGTTTTGGAAAATTCACAATGAACCCAACTTCCGGTTCGCTCCTCGCTACCTGCAACCGTGATCGTTGCGTCCTTGCTGCTATTGAGCTTTGAATCAATGGAATCCTTTCTTTTACAATGTGTATTTTTTTTTTTGGAACATTGTGTCACCTGATTTTTAATGAAGGTGTCCAAAGTGGAAGATTAACGAACAATCGTATCTTATCCTGATCTAATACAATGAGACTTCTGTAACCTTACAAGATACTTGATAAATATTGTGACACTGAAGACATCTGGATAAGTAAATACAGGGTGGAAACAGAAAAAGTTCAAAGATAAGGAAGTCAATGAGAAAATGTGTCACGTATTAACACTTTGCCTGCTGGCAGCAAGTCAGGTCACCTAACAGGAGGTGCAGACTGCAAAGGGATTGCAGTGGGGTTCGATATCTTGTTATAGGTTTTGACGTTGGGAATTGGGTAGAAGATAAATGGCTGTGAAGTGACAGAAACCCTCAGGCTCCGGCTTATACAATGAATAGGTGCGATGTTTTGGAGGTTGATTGACGAACCATGATGAGATGCGACGGACAAGAGCGAGCATTGATGGGTTAATAAACTGGGGTACGTGCAGGTATAAAGGTTTATAGGATTGTCCTAAATAAATGATCCTCGAAACGTTCTAAAGATCCATTTAGAACCAGGTTATTTACATGGTGGGTTCTTCTTATATAGAAATGGATGTGGGATGTTCTAATATAAAGGCAAACGGCAATCACAATTTGGGGTGCGGTCCTGGAGGCAGGACTACAAAGTGGCTATGGGAGTTCCAAGAACAGAAAAACAAGTATGCATGCTGGGGCCGGGATCGGTAAGTGACACCGCGGGCCCCACAAACACAATCATTATATTCGGGGGTCTTTGCAGACAATTATAATTGTTTATGGGTGGAGCATAATATTGAGTGCAGGGGCGACTATGGGACATAATACTGTGTGCAGGGGCCACTATGGGACATAATACTGTGTGCAGGGGCCACTATGGGACATAATACTGTGTGCAGGGGCCACTATGGGACATAATACTGTGTGCAGGGGCCACTATGGGACATAATACTGTGTGCAGGGGCCACTATGGGACATAATACTGTGTGCAGGGGTCACTATGGGGGATAATACTGTGTGCAGGGGCCACTATGGGGCATAATACTGTGTGCAGGGGCCACTATGGGGGATAATACTGTGTGCAGGGGTCACTATGGGGGATAATACTGTGTGCAGGGGCCACTATGGGACATAATACTGTGTGCAGGGGCCACTATGGGGGATAATACTGTGTGCAGGGGCGACTATGGGACATAATACTGTGTGCAGGGGCCACTATGGGGGATAATACTGTGTGCAGGGGCCACTATGGGGGATAATACTGTGTGCAGGGGTCACTATGGGGGATAATACTGTGTGCAGGGGCCACTATGGGACATAATACTGTGTGCAGGGGCCACTATGGGGGATAATACTGTGTGCAGGGGCCACTATGGGACATAATACTGTGTGCAGGGGCCACTATGGGACATAATACTGTGTGCAGGAGCCACTATGGGACATAATACTGTGTGCAGGGGACACTATGGGACATAATACTGTGTGCAGGGGCCACTATGGGACATAATACTGTGTGCAGGGGCCACTATGGGACATAATACTATGTGCAGGGGCCACTATGGGACATAATACTGTGTGCAGGGGTCACTATGGGGGATAATACTGTGTGCAGGGGTCACTATGGGGGATAATACTGTGTGCAGGGGCCACTATGGGACATAATACTGTGTGCAGGGGCCACTATGGGACATAATACTGTGTGCAGGAGCCACTATGGGGCATAATACTGTGTGCAGGGGCCACTATGGTGACATAATACTGTGTGCAGGGGTCACTATGGGGGATAATACTGTGTGCAGGGGCCACTATGGGACATAATACTGTGTGCAGGGGCCACTGAAGGACATAATACTGTGTGTAGGGGCCACTATGGGGGATACTACTGTGTGTACAGGGGCCACTATGGGACATAATACTGTGTGTAGGGGGCACTATGGGACATAATACTGTGTGCAGGGGCCACTGAAGGACATAATACTGTGTGCAGGGGCCACTGAAGGACATAATACTGTGTGCAGGGGCCACTATGGGACATAATACTGTGTGCAGGGGTCATTATGGGGGATAATACTGTGTGCAGGGGCCACTATTGGGCATAATACTGTGTGCAGGGGGCACTATGGGGCATAATACTGTGTGCAGGGGGCACTATGGGACATAATACTGTGTGAAGGGGCCACTGAAGGACATAATACTGTGTGCAGGGGCCACTAAGGGACATAATACTGTGTGCAGGGGCCACTATGGGACATAACACTGTGTGCAGGGGCCACTATGGGACATAATACTGTGTGCAGGGGCCACTATGGGGATAATACTGTGTGTACAGGGGCCACTATGGGACATAATACTGTGTGCAGGGGTCACTATGGAATATAATACTGTGTGCAGGGGCCACTAAGGGACATAATACTGTTTGCAGGGGTCATTATGGGGGATAATACTGTGTGCAGGGGCCACTATTGGGCATAATACTGTGTGCAGGGGCCACTATGGGACATAATACTGTGTGCAGGGGCCACTATTGGGCATAATACTGTGTGCAGGGGCCACTATGGGACATAATACTGTGTGAAGGGGCCACTGAAGGACATAATACTGTGTGCAGGGGCCACTATGGGGACATAATACTGTGTGCAGGGGCCACTATGGGACATAATACTGTGTGCAGGGGCCACTATTGGGCATAATACTGTGTGCAGGGGCCACTATGGGACATAATACTGTGTGAAGGGGCCACTGAAGGACATAATACTGTGTGCAGGGGCCACTATGGGGACATAATACTGTGTGCAGGGGCCACTATGGGGGGATAATACTGTGTGCAGGGGCCACTATGGGACATAATACTGTGTGCAGGGGCCACTAGGGGCATAATACTGTGAGCAGGGGCCGCTAGGGACATAATACTGTGTGCAGGGGCCACTATGGGGCATAATACTGTGTGCAGGGGCCACTAAGGGACATAATAGAGCGCACAGGGATGCAGAGGAGGGAGTCGGTCGAGATCTTCGGCATCGGTGTTGGTTGTGGGGGGGGGGGGGACATATCAAAAGTTCGCCATGGGGCCCCGCCATTCCTAGTTACGCCACTGGCTGGGAGTTATAGTTTTACAACACCTGGAGTGCGAAGGTTGCCTACCCCTGGTCTATTACAATCCTATCTATGATGCAAATGAGTTGAATGCTGCAAAAAACATCTTTCTAGAATTTGGCACTTATCACTCTGCTATTGGGTTTAGTGGCCAAAGTGAAAATTGCAGGATACTTTTATTTATTTATTTATTTGAGATAGTGACATGAAAATTGAAAAAAAATCTTGAAAAATTGGTTTAACTTAAAATAAAAAAAATTACAAAACCCCCACAAACCTTACAGCGAAGAAACCCAATAATCCGCTGCTAAAAAAAAAAAAAAAAATGAAAAGGAGCAGCTCTCCCAATTAAACCTCCCATAATAAAATCCCATTGAATCGAACCTCCGATGCTAAAAGATATCAAAGCGTTTTGTGATTGAAATTCTCCAAATACTGCCGAAGCTTGTGGAGGGGATTAGAGCTCGCTGCTGCTTGTGTGCGACTACAGAGAGAGACAATGAGGATGTTTAGTGAACACCTGCTATGGTGTCAATAAAGAGACTGTGAACTGAAATCGCACCAAGCATGAAGTGACTGATGATGGGGTACAGGTTATCATGCTGACACTATTCACAATCTTAAAGAGAGATCTGCTATTATACACTAGAGTTTATATAAAATATGCAGTGTCAAAATGAAATTACACCTGGTATTCTTGTAAAATAGCTTGTCTTTTTAATGCAGCTCCCGGGTTTTTTTTTTTTTTTTGCGCCCGCTCGCTTCCCCTCTCTCACACACATACACAGAATTACTCCATTGTTAATTCTCTGCGAGCATTCATTTACTTGTGTACTTAATGGCTAATGTGTTCCTTTTGCGTGTATTTAAGGTTTCAGCTTGTAGACTGTGATGTGTTACTGGCGAGGTCGCGCACAACCTCGATACAATCGGGAAGCGATCGGGAATAGAAATCCTGCAGAACAGGGAAATAACAACATCAAGGCTCCATTCACAGGACAAACCATGACCCTGGATTGGGTCTATGACAGAGGCGTATGGTGGAACGCAAAGACCCCACTGCCCATAATACGGTGTTGTAGGGAGTCCCCGTGTATCACCTTATAGGGTCTGTGTATCTGTATCAGCCCTCAATGAAATATGGTCAATCGTACACGAGGTTTTCGAGGTCCTTAGAGTGACAGCCTTGAGAAATGGATGAAACTGTTCCATCGAAGACCTTTTTTTATGGACTTTGGTCTATTGATCAATGAATGAAGCCACCCTGTAAGTCAATGGTAACCCTATAGAAGAGGACGTTAGCTAAGGCGGGCACCTATCTGTATCTATAGACTTCTCTTTCAAGGTTCTCACGCTTTCCTTTTGGAAGAGACTCCGAAGTTTCAAGGCTTTTTCTATGGGTCGGACATTGACTAATAGTAGATAACTCCACCTTCCACCTTAATCAGGCCCAGGGGAATTTGGTAGGGTTTAGGGTTGAGCAATCGGGATCGGGAAAGATTGGACCAAATTTCACAATCGGCATCGGCTGGAAAATGATTGGAAATCGGATTTTAAAATCGATCCTGAAATCTCAAGATCAGGTCAACCCTACCGTATATATAATATATAATTAAGGTTGAGCGATCGAGATTGGGAAAGATCGGATCCCAATCGGCAATTGAGCGAATTTCATGATCGGGATTGGGATCAGCTGGAAATCAGATTTTAAAATCGATCCTGAAATCTCAACCCAGTCGGGTTAGCCTTAGGGTGATGCTAACTGTACAGTTGTACGCTGCCCTTGTTGGTCACAATCTTGGGGCCCCAACCTATGCAAAGTCAGCTGCAGAGGATACAGTCTGTCAATTGTTGGGCTACATTCACATTTGTGCCAGTATCCGCTGGTCTCCGAGTCCTTCTGATATGATGCAAGCAGCACTTTTTGGTTTGGTGATGTCAGGGAGAAAACAAGAGATACCTGATGGACCTTATTGTAATCATTGGGCGCCCTTGGGATCTGTTGTTACACCATTCACACTGAGTAAACGCTAGCTTATTTTGTAGAGTAAAATTACACTTGTAAATTTTGCTATCCCATTGACTTCAATGATATTTTTTTACAAGTGTAATTTTACTCTACAAAATAAGCTAGGGTTTACTCAGTGTGAATGCAGATGCATTCTTATAGTCCTAGGACAAACCAGAGGGAGGGATAAAACGAGGAAGGTGTGAACGCAGCCTTATTTGGGCTCTGCTCTTTGTGTTATTTGGGTACTATATGGTACACTATAAAGGGGTGCTAATAGAAGATACATATAGGTCACAAGCCAATCTAAGATTGTAGAGTCCAGTAGAGATTTATATCTAAAACATATATTTTTCTATACATTGGGCCCTATGGTGATAAAAGCAACAATATAGTATCTAATGGAGGAGACCAGGTAATATACATCGGAAAACATAATGTGAATGCAGCCTAAGGCTGGTCTGTACTAGGGATATATTGGGCACAGCAGTATGGGGTGCAGAGATTACATTTCACCCTGGTAGCCAGTGCCTAAGGGGTTCCAAAGGCCATGTAAGGAGTCATTAGTATTATATATGTTGCATGGTTGTGGGGGCCCTGTCATTGTTGCATGGTCAATGGGGGAGTCCGACACTGTTGCATGATTGATGGGGGGGCCTGTCATTGTTGGTGGGGGGGCCCTGTCATTGATGCGGGGTTGTGGGGGGGCCTGATGTGGTTGGATGGTCAGGTCACTGTTGCAGGGTCAGAGGGGGATCCCTGCACTGCTGCATGGTCAGTGGGGAGCCTGTCATTGTTGCATGGTCGGTGGGGGAGCCCGACATAGTTGCATGGTCGGTGGGGGGCCTGTCATTGTTGCATGGTTGGTGTGGGAGTTTGGCACGGTTGCATGGTCAGTGGGGGGCCTGTCATTGTTGCATGGTCAGTGGGGGAATCCAGCACTGTTGCATGGTCGGTGAGGGGGCCTGTCGTGGTTGCGTGGTCAGGTCACTGTTCCAGGGTCGTGGGGGATCCCTGCACTGTTGCATGGTCGGTGGGGGAGCCCGGCATTATTGCATGGTCAGTGGGGGGCCTATCATTGTTGTTGGAGGGGGCCTGTCATTGTTACAGGGTCCAGTGGGGGCCTGTCGTGGATACATGGTCAGGTCACTGTTGCAATGGTTGGTGGGTGCCCTTCATTGTTGCAGGGTTGGTGGGGGGCCTGTCATTGTTGCAGGGTTGGTGGGGGGGTGCTGTCATTGTTGCATGATTGGTGGGGAAGTCCGGCACTGTTGCATGGTTGGTGGTAGGCCTGTCATTGTTGCATGGTCAGTGGGGGCCCTTCATTGTTGCATGGTCAGTGGGGGCCTGTTATAGCTTTCACAGTTGGGCCCTGGAGTACATTTCCCCATCTTACCTGTTATCAGTGTCACACAGCGATACACAGATTGTTCTGTTCCTCTAATATTCCCGGGATATGTCCCTGACTTCATTGAGCACCAAAGTCTTATTTTCTATATTTTCCTGCCATATGTTTTAAGTTGCGACGTGAGATAACACATGTCATTCAAGGAGCGGATTGTCACATGTAACACAGCGGATCAGATGAATGCATCACGTGAGGAGCGCAGGTGGAGACATAAGATGGAAGGAAGTGAGAAGACATTTTATTTAGGATTTGTGAAATCTAATTTTCAGTAATAACCACATTCTGCAAAGTAACAAAGTAACAACTTGTGGATTCAGGTGTAGCTATGAGTAAGGGCGCGTTCACACTACTGTTACAGGTCCATTATGTCAGGGCGCGTTTAAAAAAAAATCTGTTGGGTGAAAATGAATGACAGAACAAATCCCATTGAAATCTATGGGATGTCTAACCAATCTGTTACTATCTATAACACTGTCTTATGGAGAGTAACAGCAGTAGTGAGAACGCCCCTGAGATTTTTAAGATTTGCTTTTTTCCCCCCTATTTTGCTTACTGATATAATGCCATCATATTCTGCAGCGCTTTACTGACATTGTCAGTCACTGGCTCATATAGGACTCACAGTATACATATATGCAGTGCTAACCACTGAGCCACTGTGCTGCCCTATATACAGTGCTAACCACTGAGCCACCATGCTGCCCTATATACGGTGCTAACCACTGAGCCACCATGCTGCCCTATATGCAGTGCTAACCACTGAGCCACCATGCTGCCCTATATACAGTGCTAACCACTGAGCCACCATGCTGCCCTATATACAGTGCTAACCAGTGAGCCACCGTGCTGCCCTATATACAATGCTAACCACTGAGCCACCATGCTGCCCTATATACAGTGCTAACCACTGACCTATGGTACTACCCTATATACATTGCTAACCACTGAGTCACTGTGCTACCCTATATACAGTGCTAACCACTGAGCCACCGTGCTGTCCTATATACAGTGCTAACCACTGAGCCACCATGCTGCACTATATACAGTGCTAACCACTGAGCCAGCATGCTGCCCTATATACAGTGCTAACCACTGACCTATGGTACTACCCTATATACATTGCTAACCACTGAGTCACCGTGCTGCCCTATATACAGTGCTAACCACTGAGCCACCGTGCTGTCCTATATACAGTGCTAACCACTGAGCCACCATGCTGCCCTATATACAGTGCTAACCACTGAGCCACCATGCTGCCCTATATACAGTACTAACCAGTGAGCCACCGTGCTGCCCTATATATAGTGCTAACCACTGAGCCACCATGCTGCCCTATATATAGTGCTAACCACTGAGCCACTGTGCAGCATTTTTGGAGTCTCCCCATAATAAAGCACATCAGGAGTTAAGTCAACAAACAAAAGAGAAATCTAAAATCTGGTGTCACTTTTGCCCTTTGCCTTCCATCAGTTCTTCTCGGTACTTGCAGACAGTTTTTGGCAGAACTGGGCAGGGAGGTTGTTCCCGCCGCCATCTTGGAGAAGCCCAGATCTTCTGTGGATGTTCCTTGCTCCAATCCGTCTGTCTCTTCATGTCCTCCCAGACAGACTGGATGATGATGAGATCAGGGCCGGATCAGCACTTCCAGGACTCCTCCTCCAAGGGGCAAAGGTCACACCAAATATTGACAAAAATAATAACGTAATATTTCTGTTTTCAAAACCATTCTTATTTTGCAGTCATTTTTTTTTTTCCCCACACGAGCCTAAAACATTTGCACAGTACTGTATGTAGATTCAAGCAAAGTCAAAATTGGTCAGGATTGTGAGATCATACTGGTGAATGAATCAATCAAGCAATAGAACCCTGTGCCTCTAGCGCCACCTGTTGGAAGGTTTGTTTTTTTTGGGGGGATGGGACTAATTTGCACACTCTTTCCCCAGAGGAGCATTGCATGTCCCATAAGGATAGGTTCACATTGTCCTTCCCAGACTATTCCCCATTTGCTCGGTTTTGCAACAATTTGTAACAATTGTTTTGCCCATTTCTAACCGAGACCAACTCGCAAAGTCTTCCAACCTCCATCAGATTCTAGAAACCCTGACTCCAGCTCGTACGTCAATCCTTCCTAATCGTCCATCGCTAACTTTCCCTTTTTGCCTCGTCGTGCCCAAAATAGGATTGATCCGTAACCCTACCAAGCCCGACTCTTCGCCGCCTCCTCCGTGATGGATTGGTGGACGCCATCTTTAGAAGTCAGAGGGCGAGAAAAAAAAAATTGGAAAAAAGGTAAAAATAGAAAAACAAAACCCAAACAAACGCCACTTTAGTCAAAGAAGCAATTCCGTCGCGCCTATCGATTTGGCAACTTCACAGCTGTTTCTAATAAGGGGGACGGCGGAGAGCTTTGTATGGGCCTGGAATTAGTTTTCGATTGCCGGGGCCACAGTGTCGGGCCTCTTGTTTTGCTAGGCCACCTTTGTGATCAATACTACATCACCCAGCAGACAGTAATTAGGTTGCAGAGAGCCATTCACCAGAGATCTGTGTTGACTGCAACAGACAGAGCCGAGGAAGAGGTCACACAAAATCAGCAGTCAACTAAAAGGTGGTGGGTAAAGAAAGGACCCCTCGCCGGAGAAGTACTTAGCTCGCTTTTAATTACTGTAATTTTCAACAAGAGTCAGAGAGTGAGATGATGAAGTGCAGCGCTTTCTTCCCTGCTGTTTCTGATGAGGCTTGATAGGCCTCGAAATTACGCATTGACTCTGCGTTTCGTTTCTCCCAGTGTTTAGCGCTAATAACCTGTAGGGCCTCGGGGTTTTTTTTTTTTCCTTTGTACCTCTCAGTCCTGGTGTCACTGCAATAATTACACTCTGTGAAATCTGTACTGCAATCACAGCTGCCGGCTCGCAACTCCGCGCCTGGGTCAGATCTGCACCGACAACATGGACAGGAGAAGGAGCTAATGGGGCGGCCGCAAATTCATGGGATTTGCTATTTTGTTTCCACGGTTTAGTGAGATCTGTCATTTCAAAGATGGTGGAGAAACAAATTCCTGAGATCCCAGTGGTTACAGGATCTATCTATCTATCTATCTATCTATCTATCTATCTATCTATCTATCTATCTATCTATCTATCTATCTCCTATCTATCTATCTATCTATCTATCTATCTATCTATCTATCTATCTATCTACAGTATCCATCCATCATATCTATCTTATCTCATCTCATCTCATGTTATCTTATCTATGTAGAATTTTTTTTTTCCCTATCAGTATGTCTTTGTAGAATGGGAGGAAATCCAGGCAAACCCGGGGAGAACATACAGACTCCTTGCAGATGTTGTTCCTGGCGAGATTCAAACCCAGGACTCCAGCGCTGCAAGGCTGGAGTGCTAACCACTGAGCCACCGTGTTGCCCCAGCTATATAGAATATATGACACATTGTGTCAGGTATTGCAGGTCAGCGCCATTGAAGTGAATGCCTTTAGGGGCTCATACACATTATACTTGTCACCTATGGAGATGCAGCACAGACTTGTATTATTATATACTGTACACATAGAGACATAGAATGCCTGAATGCTTCCCAGTGACGTCTTTGCTGCAGTTCACACACTACTACAGGTGCACTGACACATTCTCACCCCCCACCTCATTCCCACCTTCTAATAACACAATCTGATTTTCCAATATTCCTACACATTATAGCACTCAATATTTAAGTATATCCTTGTGAACTGTTACCGAGGTTATCTGTGATACAATATCACCCTGCAACTGATTAACTCATTGCACAAGTTCGGGCATATTGTCCCCTGTACTGACCCCACAGTATAACCTCCTCTGTACTGACCCCACAGTATAACCTCCCCTGTACTACCCCCACAGTATAACCTCCCTTGTACTGACCCCCACAGTATAACCTCCCTTGTACTGACCCCCACAGTATAACCTCCCTTGTACTGACCCCCACAGTATAACCTCCCTTGTACTGACCCCCACAGTATAACCTCCTCTGTACTGACCCCACAGTATAACCTCCCCTGTACTACCCCCACAGTATAACCTCCCTTGTACTGACCCCCACAGTATAACCTCCCTTGTACTGACCCCCACAGTATAACCTCCTCTGTACTGACCCCACAGTATAACCTCCCTTGTACTGACCCCCACAGTATAACCTCCCCTGTACTACCCCCACAGTATAACCTCCTCTGTACTGACCCCACAGTATAACCTCCCTTGTACTGACCCCCACAGTATAACCTCCCCTGTACTGACCCCCACAGTGTAACCTACCCTGTACTGACCCCCACAGTATAACCTCCCCTGTACTGACCCCCCCAGTATAACCTCCCTTGTACTGACCCCCACAGTATAACCTCCCCTGTACTGACCCCCACAGTGTAACCTACCCTGTACTGACCCCCACAGTATAACCTCCCCTGTACTGACCCCCACAGTATAACCTCCCCTGTACTGACCCCCACAGTGTAACCTCCCCTGTACTGACCCCCACAGTATAACCTCCCCTGTACTAACCCCACAGTATAACCTCCCTTGTACTGACCTCCACAGTATAACCTCCCCTGTACTGACCCCCACAGTATAACCTCCCCTGTACTGACCCCCACAGTATAACCTCCTCTGTACTGACCCCCACAGTATAACCTCCCCTGTACTGACCCCCCAGTATAACCTCCCCTGTACTGACCCCCACAGTATAACCTCCTCTGTACTGACCCCACAGTATAACCTCTCCTGTACTGACCCCCACAGTATAACCTCCCCTGTACTGACCCCCACAGTATAACCTCCTCTGTACTCACCCCCACAGGATAACCTCCTCTGTACTGACCCCCCCAGTATAACCTCCCCTGTACTGACCCCCACAGTGTAACCTACCCTGTACTGACCCCCACAGTATAACCTCCCCTGTACTGACCCCCACAGTATAACCTCCCCTGTACTGACCCCCACAGTATAACCTCCCCTGTACTGACCCCCACAGTATAACCTCCCTTGTACTGACCCCCACAGTATAACCTCCCCTGTACTGACCCCCACAGTATAACCTCCCCTGTACTGACCCCCACAGTATAACCTCCTCTGTACTCACCCCCACAGGATAACCTCCTCTGTACTGACCCCCCCAGTATAACCTCCCCTGTACTGACCCCCACAGTATAACCTCCCCTGTACTAACCCCACAGTATAACCTCCCTTGTAGTGACCCCCACAGTATAACCTCCCCTGTACTGACCCCCACAGTATAACCTCCCCTGTACTGACCCCCCCAGTATAACCTCCCCTGTACTGACCCCCACAGTATAACCTCCCCTGTACTGACCCCCCCCAGTATAACCTCCCCTGTACTGACCCCCACAGTATAACCTCCCCTGTACTGACCCCCCCAGTATAACCTCCCCTGTACTGACCCCCACAGTATAACCTCCTCTGTACTGACCCCCACAGTATAACCTCCCCTGTACTGACCCCCCCAGTATAACCTCCTCTGTACTGACCCCACAGTATAACCTCTCCTGTACTGACCCCCACAGTATAACCTCCTCTGTACTGACCCCACAGTATAACCTCTCCTGTACTGACCCCCACAGTATAACCTCCTCTGTACTGACCCCCACAGTATAACCTCCCCTGTACTGACCCCCACAGTATAACCTCCTCTGTACTGACCCCCACAGTATACTGTTCCTTTTTGGTCCCTAAAATATAACACTGCCCCCTATCTTGACACATTGATATGTTAGATTCAACCCAAATTTTCCAATATTTTTGAGATTGGCCTTTGGGAGATTGTTCCCGCCGCCATCTTGGAGAACTAAGCCCAGATCTTCTGTGGATGTTGCTTGCTCCAATCTGTCTCTTTTCATGTCATCCCAGACAGACTGGATGAGGATCAAGGCTATATCCGTGGGGGCCGGATCATCCCTTCCAGGACTCCTCCTCCAAAGCGCAAATGTCACCCGAGATATTGATTGGATTGACATTCACTTCATTTTGTTATTTGATAAAAATAATTTATTAACCCTTCTATTTCTTCTGCACTTGCCTAAAACTTTTGCACACTACTGAAATTATTTTGTGTTGCATAATATTTCCCCTAATTTTTCAGCATCCCCCCACCCCCATCTACTTCTGTTTTCCCATAACTTTGCACAACCATCAGACGTCTTTGCTTGGTCTCGGGGACAGAGTCGGATTCCTTTGGAGAGTTCTGTGTATGAACAATGGCACACAATGACTTCTTGACTTGTTTATATATGGCTGCCCTTTCACCGAGTATCTTTGACTGCCACAGTCTGGACAAATGATGGATATTGTCCCTGCAGAATGAGAAGGGTCCTGCACCAAACTCTGTAGTGCAAATGACTCCCCCCCCCACACACACATTTGTTCCCCTGGTGAATGCCCCCTATTAAAATGCACTTTCCACCACTACCTGCAGCTGCTCTTTATGGGGGGTTTTGTAGATAGAAATAACTAATTGGTGGCAATTCTTTGTCTCCATCACAGCCCATTGGAGAATCTTGTTTATGTAGATGAAGGGTAAGGGTATAAGGGGGTGCAGAGGAAGCAGTCACCCCTGGACACGACCCAAAGACTCCCCTACCCCATTACAACACTCCAGTATTAGGGCTAGAGATGGGGACCCGATCTAGGGCACTTGATAAAACACTTGAAATTCATGGTACTTTTTTAACCCCTTCAATCCAAGTGTACCCAGGGATATTAGCTATTGACAATACGATAGGCGTAGGTATAGGGGGTGCAGTGGTAGAAATCGCTACCGGGCCTTTTATCCTCAAGGGGGCCCAAGTTTTCTCTATAACATAAGAAGACACCAGTATTATACATAGCACATGGTAAGTGGGGCCCCCGAAGTGTCAAATACAATGAATACCCTACACCCACTTGTTCTAATGGATTCCTATCCATATGGGCCATCAATATAATATCCCTCGTTTTTGGCCCTATGGTTCAGGTCTACTTTGATAGATTACTATGTACAGATTAGTTTGCATAGACAGATCCTATAGGAAATCATTACAGGCTGAAATCTTACGTAGAGTCTTCAGAGACTTGGATGTTGGCGGAGATTGTCGCCACTGTACGTTGGGTTGTCTATCGATCGGCCTCTGCATCAGGTGAACTCGCAGAAGTCAATTACTTTGTAGCCATCACGGACAATCCCTTCTTTATGTCGTTCAGTTCTTTTAGGGATCGGACAGGTGAGGAGTAAAGGATTAGAGCGGATTTGTCGTACCGTGTCTTAGTCACCTTTCATCATGGCGGAATTTTTGGTGTAATATTTTTGTAACATTTGTAACACAGTCAGAGCTTAATGATAAAGGTTCCAAACCTGCAACGTAGACATAAGGGCTAGAAAATCTGGCTGCATCCACCAGGAGAATTTTTTGCAATCGTATTTTAAGGCGGAATCTGCCCCCCCCCCCCCCCCATAAAACGCCTCCCATTCATTTCCATTTGGAGTAAAGCAAATTTGATTTTTTTTCAGCTAGAGGGAAAAAAGAGGCATGATGGCCTTTGTTCAGGTGGAATCCACCATGAACAATCCACTTGCTAGTGATTTTTGCATAAAATGTTTTGAGATCGGTGAGGGTCCAACACCCGGGATCCCCAACCGATCAGCTTTCTGAAATTTCCCCATGGTGCTACTATTAAAGGATTATCTTATCTTAGCTTATCTCTTCTCAGCAGCAGATAGATGGAGAAAAGAGTCGGAAGCAGATATGTCATGCCGAGTTACTGCAGCTTAGACACCACTTGGGTTCCATTCGAATTTGTGCCGGAGTCTCGTTGCAATGTCTGCCTGAAATCGGCAGACAAAAGGGTCTTGCATGGCTTTACCATCCGCTAGTTTCAGCTTTCATTGGAAGGACACATGACGGACCCCATTATAGTCAATATAATGGGCTCTATGTGTAACCAATATGTTAGTGGTTTGGCTATCCATTGTTTTGGTGCTCCAATGGGCCAGAACAACAAATAGCCGATGCTAGTGTGAACCCTAAAGTCTAAAAATACGGGTGACGGCACTGACGCTAAGATCACTCTAGAATTTTTCTCTCCATCATCCAGGTCCACAAGGGGGCCCAAAACACGGAAACCCGTCCGCTAAAACAGTGGTACACCTGGACCCCATAGACTATAATGGAGTCTGCCGAGCGTCCCTTGGGTTTCCGAAAGAATCTGAGACTCCTATGTCATTTAGTAACTGGTGGAGACTTCAACAATAACTTACATAAAGTTTCCGCCCCCCCCCCCCCACTAATCTTCCCCCCATCTCATTTTTCAAAAAAAGTTGCACATTTTTGCACAAAAAGATCTTGCACAAAAAATTTTAACACCACTTTTCTTATCAAATTTCTAACCAACTTGTGAACATCATCGATACAATGTTGCAGCATGGATTGATACTCTGCCCCCTCCCACTAATCTTCCCCCATCTCAAATTTTTGCACAAAAATATCGTGCACAAAAATTTTTCCAACTTTTTAACACCACTTTTCTTACCAAATTTCTAACCAACTCCTGAACACTATCGATACAATGTTGCAGTATGGATTGATACTCTGCCCCCGATACATACGCCGTCCGTCATCCCGAAAAGAATGAGGTAATGTTGCGGCTCTGAAGCCTCGGTTCATAAGCATTCATGCCCTGTTACCCCCTTGTAATTCGGTTAGCTACCTTTTATTTCCTCTTCGCTCCCACTCTTTAATTTTGCAGCCGGAACATTACATTGGCCGGCCAGAGAGATGAAATCGATAGGAAGGAAATATTTTCCGTGACAGAAGCGGAACTTTATGCGGCCCCCAAAGAGCTAAAGAGGAGAGATCAATCTATTCTCCATTTACCAACTGAACCAAAATTATGAGAATTGTTCATTGACATTTAAAGCCCCATCTTAGCGTTCATTAAACCATTCGCATATGCAGAAAATCGATATTAACTCGAAACGTCGGCATCGGGCACTTTTATGATTTATCAAAAAGGCTATAAAAAAAAAAAAAAAAGTTGGGAAGAGAAAAAAAAATTTGCAACGCGTGAAATTTTTTAAATATTATGAGAAGAGCGTCACACGGAGAAGCTTTTCGGAGCCTCTTGTGCTGCCGTTAGGGGGAGGCTTATTATTTGCACTTCTTTCAAAGTATCGCAATTAGTTTGCAAGGGGAGAGCTGCTATTATGTAAAAAAGATACTCTAACCCCTGCGGTGCAGCAAGAACGGCCCGGCCATGGAGCAGATCCCCCCCCCTCCCCGGATTACAGGGGGTTAAATCGCATCGACTTGTTCCCAGCGCCCATGCTGGGTCGTTGACAGCCGCGGTATATAAATGAAATAATCACGCAAGATTGGTCCCGGGAATATTATGCTCTATGGAATCCACAAATGCAAAAATGGAATTTTTTTTTTTTTTAATTTTTGGTAAAAGCCGTATTTGCCAATTTTGGGCCATTAACAGGAGAAGCTTAAAATGAGGAGAAGTTAATGAATAATACATGGACTTAATGTCTTCCCCCTATAAACACAGAACTGGGCTCCGCTGATGATTTGTGTCATCTTTTCTAGTTGTCAGCCGTGACAGTCGTCTTGTGCCAGGTGATCCCATTGGTGGGTAGAGGACCACCCATGAAGTTAATGTCCTCCTCGTAGGAGACTGATAACGTCGGAGTCATTCACTAGTTTGTATTAAAGGGGTTTCCGAGGATTTGGAAAAATTAAGCTCAAGGGAGGAAATGCCATTAAATAAAAAGCCACTAATACTCACCTGATACCCCCTCCCTAATCCTTCACCAATCCTCCACCAATCCTCCACTGATCCTCTGCCAATCCTCTGCCGATCCTCCACTGATCCTCTGCCGATCCTCCACTGATCCTCTGCCAATCCTCTGCCGATCCTCCACTGATCCTCTGCCAATCCTCTGCCGATCCTCCACCGATCCTCCACTGATCCTCTGCCAATCCTCTGCTGATCCTCCACCGATCCTCCACTGATCCTCTGCCAATCCTCCGCTCATCCTCTACCGATCCTCCATTGATCCTTCACCAATCCTCCTCTGATCCTCCACCAATCCTACACCGATCCTTCACCGATCCTCTGCCAATCCTCCTCCAATCCTCCACCAATCCTCCACTGATCCTTCACTGGTCCTCCACTGATCCTCTGCCAATCCTCCGCTAATCCTCCCCTAATCCTCCACTGATCCTTCACCGATCCTGTGGTCAATCACTGGCCTCAGGGGTGACATGTTGTACAATGCTAGTGTTATCAATCCCATCAATACTTGGTGTGACCTTTGCACTTAGGAGGAGGCAGATATAGCCCTGATCATCCAGTCTGTCTTGGATAACAGGAAGAGACAGACGGATTGGAGCAGAAGTTTGGTCTCACAGAAGATCTGGGCTTAGTTCTCCAAGATGGCAGCAGGAACAACCTCCCTGCCCGGTTTTGCCAAAAAAACTGTCCCACGAAGAAGTGATAGAAGGCAAAGGGCAAAGGCCACACCAAATATTGATGACATTTCCATAGATGATGGGCCATAAAAAAATTCCTGGACAACTGCTGCTGTTTAACCCCATGCATAGTAAAGAGTGAATGCCCAACGTGTAACCCCAAGGCAATGTATAACTTACTTATAACTATACCCACAAGACAATAAACGTATCATCTAATACAATGCGGTGCAGGGCGAGGTCAAAGTTCATGCATTACTAGATGGCAACATTTGTTTAGCTATAACTTACCAACACTACTGGACCCAAGTACTGTATATGTAGGATCTATATAACCTGGTGCAGTGTCGTGTTTATGGACCCTATAGATCCTGTATATACCATATGGCTGTGTACAGATCGGAGGGCATAGCCTGTATCAGCCCATACGGGGCCTCTGATCTTATATGGAGCAATACAGAGATTCGTCAAATGTTACAAACTCTGTGATTGATAAAACTTGTAGAGAAGCTTCATGTATCTCTATGGAAAGAAAAGTCACATAAAGATAAGCGAGAATTCTGAGCGGAGACGAGAACACTGCGGTTATTATGGTGGAGTCATGGAGGTAAAGAAGTATCTCTGATATGGGATGTATGGACATCACATCTATAAATAACAATAAGCAAATCTACTTATCTGTTACATATTTCTCCCTCTATAATCTATATATCTAATATCTGGAATCTATCTCCTATCTATCTATCTATCTATCTATCTATCTATCTATCTATCTATCTATCTCCTATCTATCTATCTATCTATCTATCTATCTATCTCCTATCTATCTATCTATCTATCTATCTCCTATCTATCTATCTATCTATCTATCTATCTATCTATCTCCTATCTATCTATCTATCTCCTATCTATCTATCTATCTATCTATCTATCTATCTATCTATATATCTATCTATCTATCTATCTATCTCCTATCTATCTATCTATCTATCTATCTATCTATCTCCTATCTATCTATCTATCTATCTATCTCCTATCTATCTATCTATCTATCTCCTATCTATCTATCTATCTATCTATCTATCTATCTCCTATCTATCTATCTATCTATCTATCTATCTTCTATCTATCTATCTATCTATCTATCTATCTATCTCCTATCTATCTATCTATCTATCTATCTATCTATCTATCTATCTATCTCCTATCTATCTATCTATCTATCTTCTATCTATCTATCTATCTATCTATCTATCTATCTCCTATCTATCTATCTATCTATCTATCTATCTATCTTCTATCTATCTATCTATCTATCTATCTCCTATCTATCTATCTATCTATCTATCTATCTATCTATCTATCTATCTCCTATCTATCTATCTATCTATCTATCTATCTATCTCCTATCTATCTATCTATCTATCTATCTATCTATCTATCTATCTATCTCCTATCTATCTATCTATCTATCTATCTATCTATGTCTCATTGTATCTCTTCTCTTTGTATCCATCACTTCCTTACATTCTATCTATTACATCTCTATATGAATCACTTCTTATACTTTGTATCTTTATAATATTTACTAAACTACTCAGACAAAATTGTTGCGAAATTGCAAATGTTGAAAACCATCCAGAATTGGGGAAGCTTTAAACACCTGATTTTCTTGTAACAAATAACAGCAGACGTGGAGGCTGAGGATTTTTTCTTCCACTTCTCACATAGAGCCTTTATTTTGGGATTTTTCCTCCCACTCTGACAACCTTACAGAAGAGTTGCGGGTCTGTGTGGGAAGTCTGGAGATTGTAATGTATAAATAGTCTTGTGGGGTTTGGCCCTCTATTCTGGAGCCGCACGTTTCTGCAGGTCTGATTCAAGTCTTTTATGTGCTCATCTACTCTCGCACCCTGCTCCTCCCCGGCCCTGTATATATTGCTATTTCATGCTGTGTTTTTACTAAAGCCACAACAGTAAAATGTGTAGAATTTCTTGGCCACAATGAAAATGTGCATTTTATTCCAACGTATGGCTACGTAAGCCCGGCCATTGTGAATAGACTGGAGAGGGTCAGATGATGTTTGAAGGGAGAAGCTTTATGTCTCAGAGGCTTGCAGCTTTCCACATGGATGCCCAGGCACACAAACACATTGAATTATGAACAGACCTATTAATGGTGGGATCACAAAGGGTCAAGTTTTGTCTTCTTTTACCTCCATTCAGAATTTTTTCTTATAAAATAAAGAGGGGAGGAAAGGGATTTACCACGGGAGGGAAAAGAGGTCCCTGAGTATTCCCCAACCTGCCAAACAATGCGAGGACATAGCAAAAGCTCCAAAAACCATCTCATATCTATCTATCTCCTATCTATCTATCTATCTATCTATCTATCTATCTATCTATCTATCTCCTATCTATCTATCTATCTATCTATCTATCTATCTCCTATCTATCTATCTATCTATCTATCTATCTATCTATCTCCTATCTATCTATCTATCTATCTATCTATCTCCTATCTATCTATCTATCTATCTATCTCATATCTATCTATCTATCTATCTATCTATCTATCTATCTATCTATCTATCATCTATCTCCTATCTATCTATCTATCTATCTATCTATCTATCATCTATCTATCTATCTTCTATCTATCTATCTATCTATCTATCTATCTATCTATCTCCTATCTATCTATCTATCTATCTATCTATCTATCTATCTATCTCCTATCTATCTATCTATCTATCTATCTCCTATCTATCTATCTCCTATCTATCTATCTATCTATCTATCTATCTATCTATCTCCTATCTATCTATCTATCTATCTATCTATCTATCTCATATCTATCAATCTATCTATCTATCTATCTATCTATCTCCTATCTATCTATCTATCTATCTTCTATCTATCTATCTATCTATCTATCTATCATCTATCTATCTATCTATCTATCTATCTATCTCATATCTATCTATCTATCTCCTATCTATCTATCTATCTATCTATCTATCTCATATCTATCTATCTATCTATCTATCTATCTATCTATCTCCTATCTATCTATCTATCTATCTATCTATCTCCTATCTATCTATCTATCTATCTATCTCATATCTATCTATCTATCTATCTATCTATCTATCTATCTATCTCATATCTATCTATCTATCTATCTATCTATCTATCTCCTATCTATCTATCTATCTATCTATCTATCTCATATCTATCTATCTATCTATCTATCTATCTATCTATCTCCTATCTATCTATCTATCTATCTATCTATCTATCTCATATCTATCTATCTATCTATCTATCTATCTATCTATCTATCTCCTATCTATCTATCTATCTATCTATCTTCTATCTATCTATCTATCTATCTATCTATCTATCTATCTATCATCTATCTATCTATCTATCTATCTATCTATCTCATATCTATCTATCTATCTCCTATCTATCTATCTATCTATCTATCTATCTCATATCTATCTATCTATCTATCTATCTATCTATCTCCTATCTATCTATCTATCTATCTATCTATCTATCTATCTATCTATCTCCTATCTATCTATCTATCTATCTATCTATCTATCTCATATCTATCTATCTATCTATCTATCTCATATCTATCTATCTATCTATCTATCTATCTCCTATCTATCTATCTATCTATCTATCTATCTATCTATCTCATATCTATCTATCTATCTATCTATCTATCTATCTCCTATCTATCTATCTATCTTCTATCTATCTATCTATCTATCTATCTATCATCTATCTATCTATCTATCTATCTATCTCATATCTATCTATCTATCTCCTATCTATCTATCTATCTATCTATCTATCTATCTCATATCTATCTATCTATCTATCTATCTCCTATCTATCTATCTATCTATCTATCTATCTATCTATCTCCTATCTATCTATCTATCTATCTATCTATCTATCTATCTCATATCTATCTATCTATCTATCTATCTATCTATCTCATATCTATCTGTCTATCTATCTATCTATCTATCTATCTATCTATCTCCTATCTATCTATCTATCTATCTATCTCATATCTATCTATCTATCTATCTATCTATCTATCTCCTATCTATCTATCTATCTATCTATCTATCTATCTCATATCTATCTATCTATCTATCTATCTATCTATCTATCTCCTATCTATCTATCTATCTATCTATCTATCTATCTATCTTCTATCTATCTATCTATCTATCTATCTATCTATCTATCTATCTATCATCTATCTATCTATCTATCTATCTATCTATCTCATATCTATCTATCTATCTCCTATCTATCTATCTATCTATCTATCTATCTATCTCATATCTATCTATCTATCTATCTATCTCCTATCTATCTATCTATCTATCTCCTATCTATCTATCTATCTATCTATCTATCTATCTATCTATCTATCTCATATCTATCTATCTATCTATCTATCTCATATCTATCTTCTATCTATCTATCTATCTATCTATCTATCTATCTATCTATCATCTATCTATCTATCTATCTATCTATCTCCTATCTATCTATCTATCTATCTCCTATCTATCTATCTATCTATCTATCTATCTATCTATCATCTATCTATCTATCTATCTATCTATCTCCTATCTATCTATCTATCTATCTATCTATCTATCTGTCTATCTCCTATCTATCTATCTATCTATCTATCTATCTATCTCCTATCTATCTATCTATCTATCTATCTATCTATCTATCTATCTCCTATCTATCTATCTATCTATCTATCTATCTATCTCCTATCTATCTATCTATCTATCTATCTATCTATCTATCTATCTCCTATCTATCTATCTATCTCCTATCTATCTATCTATCTATCTATCTCCTATCTATCTATCTATCTATCTATCTATCTCCTATCTATCTATCTATCTATCTATCTATCTATCTATCTGTCTGTCTATCTCCTATCTATCTATCTATCTATCTATCTATCTATCTCCTATCTATCTATCTATCTATCTATCTATCTCCTATCTATCTATCTATCTATCTATCTATCTATCTATCTATCTATCTCCTATCTATCTATCTATCTATCTATCTCCTATCTATCTATCTATCTATCTATCTATCTATCTCCTATCTATCTATCTATCTATCTATCTATCTATCTATCTATCTCCTATCTATCTATCTATCTATCTATCTCCTATCTATCTATCTATCTATCTATCTATCATCTATCTATCTATCTATCTATCTATCTATCTATCTCCTATCTATCTATCTATCTATCTATCTATCTATCTATCTATCTCCTATCTATCTATCTATCTATCTATCTATCTATCTCCTATCTATCTATCTATCTATCTATCTATCTCCTATCTATCTATCTATCTATCTATCTATCTCCTATCTATCTATCTATCTATCTATCTATCTATCTATCTCCTATCTATCTATCTATCTATCTATCTATCTATCTCCTATCTATCTATCTATCTATCTATCTATCTCCTATCTATCTATCTATCTATCTATCTATCTATCTATCTATCATCTATCTATCTATCTCCTATCTATCTGTCTATCTATCTATCTCCTATCTATCTATCTATCTATCTATCTATCTCCTATCTATCTATCTATCTATCTATCTATCTATCTCCTATCTATCTATCTATCTATCTATCTATCTATCTATCTCCTATCTATCTATCTATCTATCTATCTCCTATCTATCTATCTATCTATCTCCTATCTATCTATCTATCTATCTATCTATCTCCTATCTATCTATCTATCTATCTATCTATCTATCTATCTATCTCCTATCTATCTATCTATCTATCTATCTATCTATCTCCTATCTATCTATCTATCTATCTATCTATCTATCTCCTATCTATCTATCTATCTATCTATCTATCTATCTCCTATCTATCTATCTATCTCCTATCTATCTATCTATCTATCTATCTCCTATCTATCTATCTATCTATCTATCTATCTATCTTCTATCTATCTATCTATCTATCTATCTATCTATCATCTATCTATCTATCTATCTATCTATCTATCTCATATCTATCTATCTATCTCCTATCTATCTATCTATCTATCTATCTATCTATCTATCTATCTCCTATCTATCTATCTATCTATCTATCTATCTATCTCCTATCTATCTATCTATCTATCTATCTATCTATCTCCTATCTATCTATCTATCTATCTATCTATCTATCTCCTATCTATCTATCTATCTATCTATCTATCTATCTCCTATCTATCTATCTATCTATCTATCTATCTCCTATCTATCTATCTATCTATCTATCTATCTCCTATCTATCTATCTATCTATCTATCTATCTATCTATCTATCTCCTATCTATCTATCTATCTATCTATCTATCTATCTATCTATCTCCTATCTATCTATCTATCTATCTATCTCCTATCTATCTATCTATCTATCTATCTATCTATCTATCTATCATCTATCTATCTCCTATCTATCTGTCTATCTATCTATCTCCTATCTATCTATCTATCTATCTATCTATCTATCTATCTATCTCCTATCTATCTATCTATCTATCTATCTCCTATCTATCTATCTATCTATCTATCTATCTCCTATCTATCTATCTATCTATCTATCTATCTATCTATCTATCTCCTATCTATCTATCTATCTATCTCCTATCTATCTATCTATCTATCTATCTATCTCCTATCTATCTATCTATCTCCTATCTATCTATCTATCTATCTATCTATCTCCTATCTATCTATCTATCTATCTATCTATCTATCTCCTATCTATCTATCTATCTATCTATCTATCTATCTATCTTCTATCTATCTATCTATCTATCTATCTATCATCTATCTATCTATCTATCTATCTATCTTCTATCTATCTATCTATCTATCTATCTATCTATCATCTATCTATCTATCTATCTATCTATCTATCTATCTATCTCATATCTATCTATCTATCTCCTATCTATCTATCTATCTATCTATCTCATATCTATCTATCTATCTATCTATCTATCTATCTATCTCCTATCTATCTATCTATCTATCTATCTCCTATCTATCTATCTATCTATCTATCTATCTATCTATCTATCTCATATCTATCTATCTATCTCCTATCTATCTATCTATCTATCTATCTATCTATCTATCTCATATCTATCTATCTATCTATCTATCTACTATCTATCTATCTATCTATCTATCTATCTATCTATCTATCATCTATCTATCTATCTATCTATCTATCTCATATCTATCTATCTATCTATCTATCTATCTCCTATCTATCTATCTATCTATCTATCTATCTATCTATCTCCTATCTATCTATCTATCTATCTATCTATCTATCTATCTCCTATCTATCTATCTATCTATCTATCTATCTATCATCTATCTATCTATCTATCTATCTATCTATCTCCTATCTATCTATCTATCTATCTATCTATCTATCTGTCTATCTCCTATCTATCTATCTATCTATCTATCTATCTATCTATCTCCTATCTATCTATCTATCTATCTATCTCCTATCTATCTATCTATCTATCTATCTATCTATCTATCTCCTATCTATCTATCTATCTATCTATCTATCTATCTCCTATCTATCTATCTATCTATCTCCTATCTATCTATCTATCTATCTATCTATCTCCTATCTATCTATCTATCTATCTATCTATCTATCTCCTATCTATCTATCTATCTATCTATCTATCTATCTGTCTGTCTATCTCCTATCTATCTATCTATCTATCTATCTCCTATCTATCTATCTATCTATCTATCTATCTATCTCCTATCTATCTATCTATCTATCTATCTATCTCCTATCTATCTATCTATCTATCTATCTAACTCCTATCTATCTATCTATCTATCTATCTATCTATCATCTATCTATCTATCTATCTATCTATCTCATATCTATCTATCTATCTCCTATCTATCTATCTATCTATCTATCTCATATCTATCTATCTATCTATCTATCTATCTATCTCCTATCTATCTATCTATCTATCTATCTATCTATCTATCTATCTCCTATCTATCTATCTATCTATCTATCTATCTATCTATCTCATATCTATCTATCTATCTATCTATCTCATATCTATCTTCTATCTATCTATCTATCTATCTATCTATCTATCATCTATCTATCTATCTATCTATCTATCTATCTATCTCCTATCTATCTATCTATCTATCTATCTATCATCTATCTATCTATCTATCTATCTATCTATCTATCTATCTCCTATCTATCTATCTATCTATCTATCTATCTATCTATCTATCTGTCTATCTCCTATCTATCTATCTATCTATCTATCTCCTATCTATCTATCTATCTATCTATCTATCTATCTCCTATCTATCTATCTATCTATCTATCTATCTATCTCCTATCTATCTATCTATCTATCTATCTATCTATCATCTATCTATCTATCTATCTATCTATCTATCTATCTCCTATCTATCTATCTATCTATCATCTATCTATCTATCTATCTATCTATCTATCTCCTATCTATCTATCTATCTATCTATCTATCTATCTGTCTATCTCCTATCTATCTATCTATCTATCTATCTATCTATCTATCTCCTATCTATCTATCTATCTATCTATCTATCTATCTCCTATCTATCTATCTATCTATCTATCTATCTATCTCCTATCTATCTATCTATCTATCTATCTATCTATCTCCTATCTATCTATCTATCTATCTATCTCCTATCTATCTATCTATCTGTCTGTCTATCTCCTATCTATCTATCTATCTATCTATCTATCTATCTCCTATCTATCTATCTATCTATCTATCTATCTATCTATCTATCTATCTCCTATCTATCTATCTATCTATCTATCTATCTCCTATCTATCTATCTATCTATCTATCTATCTATCTCCTATCTATCTATCTATCTATCTATCTATCTATCTATCTCCTATCTATCTATCTATCTATCTATCTATCTATCATCTATCTATCTATCTATCTATCTCCTATCTATCTATCTATCTATCTATCTGTCTATCTCCTATCTATCTATCTATCTATCTATCTATCTATCTTCTATCTATCTATCTATCTATCTATCTATCTCCTATCTATCTATCTATCTATCTATCTATCTATCTATCTCCTATCTATCTATCTATCTATCTATCTATCTATCTATCTATCTATCTCCTATCTATCTATCTATCTCCTATCTATCTATCTATCTATCTATCTATCTATCTCCTATCTATCTATCTATCTATCTATCTATCTATCTCCTATCTATCTATCTATCTATCTATCTATCTGTCTGTCTATCTCCTATCTATCTATCTATCTATCTATCTCCTATCTATCTATCTATCTATCTATCTATCTATCTATCTCCTATCTATCTATCTATCTATCTATCTATCTCCTATCTATCTATCTATCTATCTATCTCCTATCTATCTATCTATCTATCTATCTATCTATCTATCTATCTATCATCTATCTATCTATCTATCTATCTCATATCTATCTATCTATCTCCTATCTATCTATCTATCTATCTATCTCATATCTATCTATCTATCTATCTATCTATCTATCTATCTATCTATCTATCTATCTCCTATCTATCTATCTATCTATCTATCTCCTATCTATCTATCTATCTCATATCTATCTATCTATCTATCTATCTATCTATCTATCTCATATCTATCTTCTATCTATCTATCTATCTATCTATCTATCATCTATCTATCTATCTATCTATCTATCTATCTCCTATCTATCTATCTATCTATCTCCTATCTATCTATCTATCTATCTATCTATCTATCTATCTATCATCTATCTATCTATCTATCTATCTATCTATCTCCTATCTATCTATCTATCTATCTATCTATCTATCTGTCTATCTCCTATCTATCTATCTATCTATCTATCTATCTATCTATCTATCTATCTCCTATCTATCTATCTATCTATCTATCTATCTCCTATCTATCTATCTATCTATCTATCTCCTATCTATCTATCTATCTATCTATCTATCTATCTATCTCCTATCTATCTATCTATCTCCTATCTATCTATCTATCTATCTATCTATCTATCTATCTATCTCCTATCTATCTATCTATCTATCTATCTATCTCCTATCTATCTATCTATCTATCTATCTGTCTGTCTATCTCCTATCTATCTATCTATCTATCTATCTATCTATCTCCTATCTATCTATCTATCTATCTATCTATCTCCTATCTATCTATCTATCTATCTATCTATCTATCTATCTCCTATCTATCTATCTATCTATCTATCTATCTCCTATCTATCTATCTATCTATCTATCTATCTATCTATCTCCTATCTATCTATCTATCTATCTATCTCCTATCTATCTATCTATCTATCTATCTATCTCCTATCTATCTATCTATCTATCTATCTATCTATCTCCTATCTATCTATCTATCTATCTATCTATCTCCTATCTATCTATCTATCTATCTATCTATCTCCTATCTATCTATCTATCTATCTATCTATCTATCTATCTATCTATCTCCTATCTATCTATCTATCTATCTATCTATCTATCTCCTATCTATCTATCTATCTATCTATCTATCTATCTATCTCCTATCTATCTATCTATCTATCTATCTCCTATCTATCTATCTATCTATCTATCTATCTATCTATCTCCTATCTATCTATCTATCTATCTATCTATCTATCTATCTCCTATCTATCTATCTATCTATCTATCTATCTATCTATCTATCATCTATCTATCTATCTCCTATCTATCTGTCTATCTATCTATCTCCTATCTATCTATCTATCTATCTATCTATCTATCTATCTATCTCCTATCTATCTATCTATCTATCTATCTATCTATCTCCTATCTATCTATCTATCTATCTATCTATCTATCTATCTATCTCCTATCTATCTATCTATCTATCTATCTATCTATCTATCTATCTCCTATCTATCTATCTATCTATCTCCTATCTATCTATCTATCTATCTATCTATCTATCTATCTATCTATCTCCTATCTATCTATCTATCTATCTATCTCCTATCTATCTATCTATCTATCTATCTATCTATCTCCTATCTATCTATCTATCTATCTATCTATCTATCTCCTATCTATCTATCTATCTCCTATCTATCTATCTATCTATCTATCTATCTATCTCCTATCTATCTATCTATCTATCTATCTATCTTCTATCTATCTATCTATCTATCTATCTATCATCTATCTATCTATCTATCTATCTATCTATCTATCTCATATCTATCTATCTATCTCCTATCTATCTATCTATCTATCTATCTATCTATCTATCTATCTATCTCCTATCTATCTATCTATCTATCTATCTATCTATCATCTATCTATCTATCTATCTATCTCCTATCTATCTATCTATCTATCTATCTATCTATCTGTCTATCTCCTATCTATCTATCTATCTATCTATCTATCTATCTATCTTCTATCTATCTATCTATCTATCTATCTATCTATCTCCTATCTATCTATCTATCTATCTATCTATCTATCTCCTATCTATCTATCTATCTATCTATCTATCTCCTATCTATCTATCTATCTATCTCCTATCTATCTATCTATCTATCTATCTATCTATCTATCTATCTCCTATCTATCTATCTATCTATCTATCTATCTATCTCCTATCTATCTATCTATCTATCTATCTATCTATCTATCTGTCTGTCTATCTCCTATCTATCTATCTATCTATCTCCTATCTATCTATCTATCTATCTATCTCCTATCTATCTATCTATCTATCTATCTATCTATCTCCTATCTATCTATCTATCTATCTATCTATCTATCATCTATCTATCTATCTATCTCATATCTATCTATCTATCTCCTATCTATCTATCTATCTATCTATCTATCTATCTATCTCATATCTATCTATCTATCTATCTATCTATCTATCATCTATCTATCTATCTATCTATCTATCTATCTATCTATCTCCTATCTATCTATCTATCTATCTCATATCTATCTATCTATCTATCTATCTCATATCTATCTTCTATCTATCTATCTATCTATCTATCTATCTATCTATCTATCATCTATCTATCTATCTATCTATCTATCTATCTCCTATCTATCTATCTATCTATCTATCTCCTATCTATCTATCTATCTATCTATCTATCTATCTATCTATCATCTATCTATCTATCTATCTATCTATCTCCTATCTATCTATCTATCTATCTATCTATCTGTCTATCTCCTATCTATCTATCTATCTATCTATCTATCTATCTATCTATCTCCTATCTATCTATCTATCTATCTATCTATCTATCTATCTCCTATCTATCTATCTATCTATCTATCTATCTATCTCCTATCTATCTATCTATCTATCTATCTATCTCCTATCTATCTATCTATCTCCTATCTATCTATCTATCTATCTATCTATCTATCTCCTATCTATCTATCTATCTATCTATCTATCTCCTATCTATCTATCTATCTATCTATCTGTCTGTCTATCTCCTATCTATCTATCTATCTATCTATCTATCTATCTATCTCCTATCTATCTATCTATCTATCTATCTATCTATCTATCTATCTCCTATCTATCTATCTATCTATCTATCTATCTCCTATCTATCTATCTATCTATCTATCTATCTATCTCCTATCTATCTATCTATCTATCTATCTATCTATCTATCTCCTATCTATCTATCTATCTATCTATCTATCTATCTCCTATCTATCTATCTATCTATCTATCTATCTCCTATCTATCTATCTATCTATCTATCTATCTATCTATCTCCTATCTATCTATCTATCTATCTATCTCCTATCTATCTATCTATCTATCTATCTATCTCCTATCTATCTATCTATCTATCTATCTATCTATCTCCTATCTATCTATCTATCTATCTCCTATCTATCTATCTATCTATCTATCTATCTATCTATCTCCTATCTATCTATCTATCTATCTATCTATCTCCTATCTATCTATCTATCTATCTATCTATCTCCTATCTATCTATCTATCTATCTATCTATCTATCTATCTCCTATCTATCTATCTATCTATCTATCTATCTATCATCTATCTATCTATCTCCTATCTATCTGTCTATCTATCTATCTCCTATCTATCTATCTATCTATCTATCTATCTCCTATCTATCTATCTATCTATCTATCTATCTATCTATCTCCTATCTATCTATCTATCTATCTATCTATCTATCTATCTCCTATCTATCTATCTATCTATCTATCTCCTATCTATCTATCTATCTATCTATCTATCTATCTCCTATCTATCTATCTATCTATCTATCTATCTCCTATCTATCTATCTATCTATCTATCTCCTATCTATCTATCTATCTATCTATCTATCTATCTATCTCCTATCTATCTATCTATCTATCTATCTATCTATCTCCTATCTATCTATCTATCTCCTATCTATCTATCTATCTATCTATCTATCTATCTATCTATCTCCTATCTATCTATCTATCTATCTATCTATCTTCTATCTATCTATCTATCTATCTATCTATCTATCTATCTATCATCTATCTATCTATCTATCTATCTATCTATCTCATATCTATCTATCTATCTCCTATCTATCTATCTATCTATCTCCTATCTATCTATCTATCTATCTATCTATCTCCTATCTATCTATCTATCTATCTATCTATCTATCTCCTATCTATCTATCTATCTATCTATCTATCTATCTATCTCCTATCTATCTATCTATCTATCTATCTATCTATCTATCTATCTATCTCCTATCTATCTATCTATCTATCTATCTATCTCCTATCTATCTATCTATATATCTATCTATCTCCTATCTATCTATCTATCTATCTATCTATCTATCTCCTATCTATCTATCTATCTATCTATCTCCTATCTATCTATCTATCTATCTATCTATCTATCTATCATCTATCTATCTATCTCCTATCTATCTGTCTATCTATCTATCTCCTATCTATCTATCTATCTATCTATCTATCTCCTATCTATCTATCTATCTATCTCCTATCTATCTATCTATCTATCTATCTATCTATCTATCTATCTCCTATCTATCTATCTATCTATCTATCTATCTATCTCCTATCTATCTATCTATCTCCTATCTATCTATCTATCTATCTATCTATCTATCTCCTATCTATCTATCTATCTATCTATCTATCTATCTATCTATCTCCTATCTATCTATCTATCTATCTCCTATCTATCTATCTATCTATCTATCTATCTATCTATCATCTATCTATCTATCTATCTTCTATCTATCTATCTATCTATCTATCTATCTATCTATCATCTATCTATCTATCTATCTATCTATCTTCTATCTATCTATCTATCTATCTATCATCTATCTATCTATCTATCTATCTATCTATCTATCTCATATCTATCTATCTATCTCCTATCTATCTATCTATCTATCTATCTATCTATCTCATATCTATCTATCTATCTATCTATCTATCTATCTATCTCCTATCTATCTATCTATCTATCTATCTATCTATCTATCTCCTATCTATCTATCTATCTATCTATCTATCTATCTATCTCATATCTATCTATCTATCTCCTATCTATCTATCTATCTATCTATCTATCTATCTATCTATCTATCTCATATCTATCTATCTATCTATCTATCTATCTACTATCTATCTATCTATCTATCTATCTATCATCTATCTATCTATCTATCTATCTATCTATCTATCTCATATCTATCTATCTATCTATCTATCTATCTATCTATCTCCTATCTATCTATCTATCTATCTATCTCCTATCTATCTATCTATCTATCTATCTATCTATCTCCTATCTATCTATCTATCTATCTATCTATCTCCCATCTATCTATCTATCTATCTATCTATCTATCTCCTATCTATCTATCTATCTATCTATCTATCTATCTAT